>NW_006263303.1:21813286-21881557 GCF_000493195.1 Citrus x clementina | reverse complement strand
TATCAGCCATATAATAAACAAATGATTCTATTACATGTGTGCATTTATTTTGAAAAACCATCATAAATGTGGTGGTTATATTAAATTTAACTACACATGTCATGTATCCATCAATTAATTGTAATATATCAGAGATATTCTATAATTTCTCAGCGGAAAGAGTCTGCAATATGTTACAAATAATTGGTAGTCTGCTGGCGGAACACATTTTCAAAAACCTTTCAAAGGCATCTCGAATCTAAAAGGGAGGAGAATCCCAACTGAGATAAAAGCAAAAGGGACTGAAGTAATTATATCTGAATTATTGATTCTAGACTTCTAGATAGCCTGTCATCTGTTGAATGACCATCTATTAAGCCTCTCGCGCTTAATAGTTAATCTTTCCCCATCTCTTACACCTACAGAACATGATTGCCTTGTTGATCATCTTCCTTCTGGTCTTTCCTATTTTCCTTCTCCTGACCAGGAGAAGATCGTCAGCAAAAGGGCTCCCTCCAGGTTCACTAGGAATACCCATAATAGGCCAGAGCCTCGCCTTTCTCCACGCCATTCGATCCAACACTGCAGAACAATGGCTAGAGCTAAGAGCAAGAAAGTACGACCCCATATCAAAGCTAAACCTCTTCGGAAAACCAACAATATTCATTCATGGGCAGGCTGCAAACAAGCTGGTCTTCAGTAGTGACAGCAATAGTATAAGTAACCAACAAACACAGGCAATCACACTGATTTTGGGTGATCGGAGCTTGCTTAACCTAACCGGACAAGATCACAGGCGTGTTAGAGATGCACTTTTGTCGTTCTTGAAACCAGAATCGCTGAAGAAGTATGTGGGGAAGATTGATGGAGAAATCAGGCAGCACATTGAGTTTCACCGGCAAGGGAAGGAACAGGTCACGGTAATGTTGGTGGCTTTATGCTTCCCAAAAGTTTGTTTTCCGCAGGAAATGAAGCACTGAAATTGTTCTAATCACTAAGATAAACATCATATGAGCTAGACTTTTGTTGTTAATAGGTGTTGCCCCTGATGAAGACTCTCACATTCAACATAATATGTTCATTTCTATTCGGACTTGAGAGGGGAAAGCAAAGAGATCAATTTCTTGGAGGACTTCAAGACATGATAAAAGGAGCTTGGGCGGTCCCAGTTAACTTGCCGTTTAAAACGAGGAGAATGAAGTATTGATTTCCGATGATGAAATTGTGCACAATGTGATGCTTGTTATGGTTGCAGGGCATGACACTTCAGCTATCTTAATTACTTTCCTGATGCGTCTTTTTGCTAATGACCCTGCCGTTTACGCAGCTGTACTTCAGGGTATTTTACACTAAACTCACCTCTTTTAACCCTCCCTTAACCTTAAGATTCTATATTAAATGCTGATGTCATCTTATTGTAAATGATTCTAATCATTCTTCTTTGGAGACTTAGGTCCAAGGCGAGCAAAGGTTAACAAATTGTTCTGCAGCTTAACCATTAGATCATTCAGTGCATAGCTAAAGAGAAAAATGTGATAAAAGTAAAACAACGGATGCTTGTTTGTTTGATTTTTCAGAACAGGAAGAGATAGCAAAAGGCAAGCAGAGGGGTGAGTTCCTAACATGGGAAGATCTTGCCAAGATGTTTCCTCCAATCTTTGGTGGCTTCAGGAAAGCTTTGAAAGATATCGAGTATGGGAGATACGTTATTCCTGAAGGATGGCAAGTAAGTGAAAACCTTGAACCTTCATTTTTCTCTGCAATTTTATCATCTTTGCCATTGCTTCTAATTATACCTTCAACTGATACTCTGCTGATTCCTGTTTAGATTTTCTGGGTTGCGAGCGTGACTCACATGGATGATACCATATTCCCAGAACCATCAAAGTTTGATCCCAGCATATTTGAGAATCAAGCATCAATCCCACCCTACTGCTACGTTCCATTTGGAGCAGGACCTCGGATATGTCCAGGATATGAGTTTGCCAGGATCGAAACCCTTGTTGCGATTCATTATATAATTACTCATTTCAAATGGAAGCTACTTTGTTCAGACAATTTTTTCAGCAGAAATCCAACGTCTTTCCCATCTAAAGGGCTGCCCGTCCAAATTACGCCAAAGAAGATACTGTGAGATTCTAGCTACTAAGATAGAACCGAGCTTATGTGATTGGAGGTAGACCACGGTCGCGTGGCTAGTTTATATTTCACTCAATAAAGATGGAGGATAGACTATTTAAGATCAATGCCGAAGGTTGTTCTAATGTATTGTTCTGTGATAACAACACTGGTTCATCGTTTCCGTTCTCATTTCAACATAAAACTCTATTTCTAAAGAGAATGGCAAATAATTTTGGTACATTCACCTACTATTATTTACATTATACAACAATTTGATAGGTGACGGGGGTTGAATTCTACAGTCTAATCACCATATTTACATCCGGCATCAGCCAATTTTTCCTTTAGCAGATCCCAAACCATTGTACCTCACAAAACATGAAAACATCACAAAACCCTGGTACGGAAACTAGGGTGATTTCAGAGATTCCAGTAGAAGAATTGGTGCTGTTCAGCAGTTAGCTGTCCTGGAGTATTTCGGGGGCATAGATGGACACCTTTCATTCATGTGGGGATATGGGTCCAAGACATTATAACCAGGTAACTCCATTCGATACTTTCCCCGGATCTGGCAGTAAGGAAGCTTCACAGTGTCTGCATCATTGCACCACTTAGGTAGGCGGCTTGAATTGTTCTCAAAAAACCTGAGTGAGTAGGCATCTTTAATCTGCATTTTCAACAAAAAATGGATTAGCCAAAATTATCCACAATATCACAATATGAATAGATTTGTACCTTTACAGTATTTGTTCATTTTCAATTTCTTTAATGCATGTTAAACAGAAATCATCCATCTCACTTGGAATGTTTTCTTAGCCGAAGACAATGCTTTAATTAAAAAATTCTGACCATTTAAGTTGTGGATTATACATTTACATTCTCTATTAGGCAAACAATTCAACATCTCCACTCTTGCTTTAGGTGGAATGGGTGGGTACATAGATCCTAGGTGTATTATTGTGATAGAAATATATAAATAATATTGTAATCTGACAAAGTAGCCCGAAAATGCAATGCAGAGACTTCATTAAATGAAGCAGAGATGAATTACTCTTGACAAACTCACCGTAAACTCAGTGACTTGAATAGAGCTACCAATTGGATCAAATAATCCTGCCTCCTTGTACATTTCAAGAACAAAGGCAACACATGATGTCGACTTCCCATCACTGTAAATCCAATCATCCTGCTCAGGAATTGTGAGCAGTTCATCAAACGGTGTTCCACGCCTTTCAGTTTCTACTAATATATCAGGAAGATCAAGACCCTGCGTCAAACAAAACTACATTAGCTACTCAATAGTATTGATAACAAATTATATATCTATAATGATTTTGCTTACTTAACATTATTTCCAATGACAAAAACACTATAATAGTCCAAAGATTCTCTAGGCTATAGCTTTCTAATTGTAATACCAGAGCCAGGTGGATAACATTAAGCCATATCGTCCACGATTGTCTCATGAGGTATACTTGGTGCGACTCATGAACGGCCAGGTGATAAATTTTTCATAAGGTCAGATGAAACACTTCAGTCCCCAGATTCAAACAGAGGAAAGCATATGATCAATGCAGATACTATTTCATCAATCAGATACAAGGATCACAAACTGAATAGCATTGTTTTCAATCTTCTACGCAAGGAAACACCATGATAACCATATTCAATAAACTATACCTCGAGAAGAATTAAATGAAAAATGGTGAAACATATCTTTATAGTACCTCCGTTCCAAGTCGCTTGTTTAAGGCTTCATTCCACATGTTAGCAGCATATGCAGGCTGTATGTGGTTCCACATTGTCATACCAGAAGCAACCTGGAAGGACCAGAAAGGTATCAATCAGAACCTAAAACCTTAGCAACCTTCTTCACTGCATCAAAAACAACTGAACTCACGCAGGGAACACACAGCAAAACCAAAGTTATAGGCACCATCATACTGGTCAAGTGCAACATTTAGAAATTCAGGGTGTAAAAAACGGGGTTGCATGGTGCATTTTTCTAATTTTATACCAATCAAGTATTTCATAGCATCAAAATTTGGGTAGTACTAAATACTACCCAAATTTTGAAGAAAGAAACAAAAGGCTCTAGCTTGACCAATTTTGGAGCACCACCCAGGAAAGAAAAATCAAAAGCTAAATTTTTTTGAAAAAAACAATTGAAATAAAAAGATTTGCAATAATATCACAACAACAATATTGTGGAAAACTTAGGGAAAATTATAGATAGCTCCAGAGATAATAACTACCAGATGAGCATCCAAAGGGGGTGGATAGTTGCCACTTCTGGTGTCTATCCAGCTAAATATCATGTTATGATATCCGTATGGTTTTCCATCCATGCTTAATGCATACTCCCAAGCAGCAGTCTCATTAAATTTAGCTCGCATATCTGGGTGCAAAGGAAGCAATGCAATATGGGGGTTGGAATCATCCTTGTTCACCTCAAAATCCCACCACTCATCCCATGGTAATATAGCAATAATATCTTGTCCCTGCCAAGCCAAAAAGTAAAACAACAAATAAATTGAAACAGACAAATTGAAGCACAATTTCTGCCTTAATAAGCTCCTCTGATTTACTTGCACAGAACAACAATGCCAATCATGGTTTACTTGCACAGAACTACAGAACTGGCCCTGTGCTAGATTAATAAGCTCCTCTGATTTCAAATAATCCCAAAACATCTAGTACACTAAAACTTTCTAAAAACAATACTTAAATCCTACTTATACTTTAGAATAGGCTGTCCAAGACTGAAATAATAGTTTCCGATGACAAGAAAATAAGAAAAAGATTTGCTATATTTGTTGTCTGCTAAAAAATTAATAGAAATCTCTGGACTATCAGCTCCATACTATCACAACAAGTTAGCAAGTCAGTGAGCTTCACCTCATCATTTTCATGTCCTGATTCACCAACCCATAGCTTCCCCTCAGAATCCCTTAAGCAAACAGCAGTATGACCAGCATAAGCTCCCGTCACCCACTTCTCCAATGTCTCAAAACCACCCCAACGTCCACGGATTTTTGATACTGCCAGGAAATCTCCAGAATGAATTTCTTCAACAGTGACATTAGTAAACCAGGGCTCAGGACGTTGTTCGAAGGAAGCTCCCATGTGCTTCTTGAGAAACCCGATATTGGAGTTCTCACCCCATCCAGTATTAGTAAATAGAGGAAATACATCCCACAGTGCTTCAAGGGTTCCTAGCATCCCAGCTTGCATGAGGAAAATGGAAACTCCCTTGTTTTTGACCTGAAAAAATAAAAATAAAAATAAACATAAAAAATACAAACAGAAAATAATGTATGCTTCGATAGCATCTAATACCTAAGGTAAGTCCTGAAATTAAGGAAAGTGGCTACTTACATATTCATACTCAAGTTTCCCTTCCCACTCATTGAATTCCAATGTATGCTCCCGGGACAAAAAATAATAATCCCACGTCACGCGGTATGGAGTTGCAAAAACATAAAGATCCATGCATGTCCAACTATGAGCATCACTAACCTGGATATGAACGGAAAGAACTCTTTTACAAACTTCAGAGTACCAAAAATTGTAACAACCAATTGTCCAGCTCATCACATAGGAAACTGTAGTAGTAAAATTATTGAACTTCCATATAGCATAAATATGAGAAAAGAAGTTTGATAGTAGCTTTAAACATACACCCCTTAAAGATGATGCCTATGTCTTGATATTATGAATCGATCATGACAGGAACCATCAGTACGACATAAATCAAAATTCTCAAGAAAAATTGCTAGTCACAAGCAAAAATTCACGTATTTGATTTTGTTTAGGAAGGAAAAGAAGTATCCACATTTTCCTTAACAGGGCAAAATATCTGTTCAAACATCATCTAACCTATCGCAATCCCTTCAAAAATCCTTCAATACTAGCTCCAGAAGTCACCATCTACAAAGCTACCCAACAGTCCTAAACTTCCTCAATAAAGAAACAGCTCAAATTCAAAAATGAAATTAACTTTTCAATACCCAATGTTCCGGACTTCCGTTAGACCAGACAGAATCGTCAGAAAACCACCCACAACTACACAGTTTTTAAATAAAAAATGATCATTAACCCAAAAATTGAACTAAACCAAATCCCACTCTCCCAAATATCCTCAAAATAATCAGATAACTACAGAAAGAACAAATTTTTAAAAGTAAAATAAAAAACCCACATGCCAAATTTCCAAGAAATGAACCTCAAAATTCAAATTTTCATCCTTAGAACAAAATATGAATGGCAAAACAGCTCAAGTTAAGCAATAAACTTCAAAAGAACACAAAAGAAAAAAGGAAACTAAAAGGCACTCAGCAACGAAGAAGTTCTCAAATAAGCATAAAAGCAATTATATGAAAAAGATGTTTAATAATTAAAAAAAGGACCTTGATATGAAGGGTGCCACCACCAAACTCGCTCCCAGACTTGTTATGGAACTCCATCCAAGCTTGGTTCTGGTAAAAACAGGCGCCTTTCCATTCCACGGTGCCGGTTTGGTCCGAGGCAGAGCCCATGAATGCCGGAAGCAAGTCTGCTGCGCCGTTGAGAGCGTTCAAAATTGGCCATGACACCTGCCGAGGCAACACAGGCAGAATGTCCCGAGGGTGAAATGGGTATTTCAGTGCATTCGATGGGCTCGTTAGTAATAGTGTGCAGATTAAGAGTAGTAGCGTTAGAGAATTAGAAAGCGAAGTAATGACGATGACGCTGGAAGCATAATTGAGATTGAATTTTTGAAGGTGGGAGAAACAAACTGATCACTCCAGTTTCGTAATCTTTCTTCTTTTGTCTTGCTTAATTATTGGACTCATTGACATTAACTTTTTCTTTCGATTTGTTTTATGTCAAAGAGCGGGGAAGAAATGAAAAAAAGGGAAAAAACGTCGTCGTTCTAGGATGATTCAATTCCCATGTACTCCACAGCCACTTTTTCCGCCCTGCATTCTCTATTTAGAACTCTTTGAATGAATGATTAACATTAATTACATATTAAAATGAAGGTTAAGGATTCCCTGTTACTGTTAGTCTTTTTTCTCTCTTAATTTCTCTGTTAAAATAAATTTTAAATTTTAATATTAACAAGTAAATTAATTTTTTTAGCTAAGTAAGTAACTTTTGAAAGGATGATCCCAAGGTCTCTTCCTAGCTAAGTAACTTTTGAAAGGTTGATCCCAAGGTCTCTTCCTAGTATCTTTTCTTATCACATATTGGTATTGATTTGTGGCCCGGAAACAAAACCTTTTTCTTTTTTTTCCAATTTTTTTCTCCAATAAAACACGATTGATCAATCATCATATTATGTGGCAGATTTTAAATGGCATGGATTGCTTGCTGGCACCCAAAGGGATAATGCTTCAGGACTTGAATATTCCAATGCCCCCACGATTCTTGCTTACAAAAATGCGTCAAAATCACCCGAATATCACTAGAATTTTCACATGCTCATGCACTCCAGACAAGACAAACAAGAGAAGGAAATTTAATTTTGTCACAATCTTCTAAGCTCTACCATGCGGCTTTATCCTTGCTCCTCAACCATCATCCAACCACAATCTTCGATCTATTTGATTTTTCATCCACAATTCCTCCAAAAAAAAAAAAAAACCATCCAAGGGCTCAAATGGCTGCCACATAATCAAAGATATAACAAAAGTGAATAGTCTTGAAAAAGCTTTATTTAAGTTGTTATGTGATGGTGGTTGGAATTTTTATGGTTGTGTGTTTTGTTATTTGTGAAGGGAAATTTGTCGTTATTTAGGTAGAAAAATTGACATAATGCCACCAAAAGTTTTAAGAAATTTGAAACGCAAGCTCACCACAACAAGGGCAAAATGCCACATATGTGTAGGCACTAGCGATTTCTATCACCCCACGCACTTTCTCTGCACACCACAATATTTTCTCCGTATTTTTCACTCCATCCACAAAACCCATTTCTGTTTTCAGCCACTCTTTCATTTTCTAAACATTTATTTATATATACATTCTATCAATGCAATTTCATATTGGTTTCTCTCCGAGAGTAGAGACACCCTTCAACTTCAATGGCTGTCCTTTCCCATCAACATTACCCATTGAAGTCCTTATTACACCCAGTTCCCACATGCCAACATCAGCACCGGAGCCACAGCGTCCGTGTGACAACATGTTCTGCCACTAGTAGCACCAATCTCAAGCCCGGGTCCAACCCTAACCAACTAGTGATTGAACCAAGGCTAGCTCTTTCATCAACCACTAGTACCACTACTGCTGCTAAAAGTTCTCCTCCTTTGCTTAATGACCCAGCTTTGCAATCAACATGGGCGCATCGAGCCTGGGTGGCAACTGGGTGCAGTACTGTGCTCGTTTCACTAGCCAAATCCATAGCGGCGGCAGCCAGTTCCCATATTTGGCTCGAGCCCATGTTGGCAGGCTACATTGGTTACGTTTTAGCTGACCTGGGATCCGGTGTTTATCACTGGGGAATTGATAACTATGGTGATGAGTCAACACCAATTTTCGGGTCACAAATTGAAGCATTCCAGGGTCATCACAGATGGCCCCGGACAATCACCAGGCGTCAGTTTGCTAACAATTTACACGCATTGGCTCGTGTCATTGCGTTTACAGTGCTGCCTTTTGACCTCCTTTGTAATGATTCAACCATTCATGGGTTTGTTTGTATGTTAGCGGGCTGCATTATGTTTAGCCAGCAGTTTCATGCATGGGCTCATAGCACAAAGAGCAAGCTGCCGCCATTAGTAGTGGCGTTACAGGATGCTGGAGTGCTTGTGTCGCGGTCGCAACACGCTGCTCATCACAGGCCGCCTTATAACAACAATTATTGCATAGTGAGTGGTGTATGGAACGAGTTTCTGGATAAACAGAAGGTTTTTGAAGCATTGGAGATGATCTTGTTCTTTAAACTTGGTGTTCGACCTCGATCCTGGAGTGAACCTAGCTCTAAATGGATTGAAGAAGCTTGAGAGTCCAAGATCTAAACTTTTAGTCCACTGATTTTTTTTTTTTTAATTTTCTGATGGCACTATTATTTTTCCTTAAAAAATCTGCTCCATATTCATGTTCTATTTGATTGCTAGGTGGAGTAGGAAAACAATGTTAAACAAAAGTTTATAATACAATTCTTCTGGATACAGATTGTGGGGTGACCTAATTTTAGAACACCTTAAAAGGATCATTAAACAGGCAGAGCCGCAGAGCTTTCCTTAGAAAAGAATGCTATTCAAGGTGTCCATTAGGAAAAAAACTTGAACCAGCATGCGGTTCACAGTGAACAGCCTCCTTCTGCTCATTTTCAGAGATCCTTTTGTTCTTTATAAATAAATTCGAGTTGGTATTTAGCCACCGTCATGTCGTTTATTTTTCAATGATAGTGGGCAGTTTGTTTTCTTGTTCTTGACATTCAACAACAGTTATCCTCTCCAACACATCCATGAACAAAATCCCTTCGTTTTTTTCAGAGTTCTTTTTCTACAAGTTAAATAAGGAAATGACAAATTTCAAGCAAGAAATATCTAGAAACATTTTCAAAGACGAAATGAAAATATTTGAACCAACATATTCTATTTGCAAGCAAAGAACCTTTTACAATGCCAGAATTCCAAGTGCCGTAGGGGAAAGGATACAAAGAAGACATGTTACTGAATGAGAAAATATTGTTAAGAATCGGCCCCCAACGACGATGAAATGGAAGATACACAAGGGAACCAATACCGGCGTTTTCTATCTCTATGGCCATCATCTACCATTGCAAGACCTTCCTGCATTGACCAATATAGAATTTTTGAGCCCCAAGGATCTAACTATGATGAATTAATAATAATTTAGGCCAGCGGCAGCAACAGCTTACCTCTAATAAAATATCAAGGACATCAATAGCACGACCAGATGTCCAGGAAAGATGTCTCTCTACCTCGTCAACAGTTACAAAACCTTGAGCCTGATAGAACCAAAAGTGCAATGGCATCAGAATTTTTTTTTTTTTTCAATTTATAAGTATTTAAATAGCAGAAAGTTCATAGCAAAAACAAACAACCCGAAAGAAATATGAGGAAAAGGAAAACATTGATAGAGAATGGATGTAACCTGTGCCAACTCTAATATTTGATTATGGTCTTTGTTCAACTCAGTAGGAACAGAACGAACAAGCTTTTTCTTTCCAACAGAAATCACCTCATAACCATTACCCAGTACCTAAAAAAAATCAATAGACTTCATGTTAATAAAGCACCAGCATTCCTGTATCTGAAAACTTATTATTATCAAATGGCATATATCCAGAAAGGCCGTCACTGAAATACCTTCAGCTTGCTTATAGCACGCAAGCAATCATCCTCAGACACAGCTTCACGATTGCTTTTCCGTCGCTGACGAAGGAGATTGCACAGTTCCTGGAGGTTGATAAGACCTCCATTATGGGGTCTTGTTGCCAAGCAAATCTCAACAATTTGCACCCCTGTCTAGCCAAACTCTTTTTATTTCAGTGTTAACTTATAACATTATGAAAAACACTCTATAACATAGTGAATCTACGTCTATAAATAACTAGACAACAGTCAACAGATTAGTTTACAAGTCATAAATTAAGATTTCATGCCACATGTATACTTGTTGCAGCAATGTTGCAAAGTTTGTTCTTAAGAATTATAGTTGTAAATTCAAATCTGATATAGAGGCCTCTCTAAGTTTTGCCATCTGCGGTCCAGGAGTCAAAAGAGATCAAGTTAATATCCTAGTTGCAAAGCATGAATTAAGCCAAATGCAGGAAGTTAAAAGTATAAGTGCACTAATCCAACTCTTTCAGATATGCAAGAAGAACCGGCTTCAAATTATTATTTAGTATTATATAGAGGACAACACAAGCCTTTAGTATGAATGATCTCACAAATTCGCGTATTATGTGCATACAGAGAATCCTCCTCACCCTTACCTTGAACACAAAATCTCAACTAAAATATCAGCATTTACATGTAAAGAATTCTGGGATATTTATATCTTAGTGGGCAAATTTCATACAAAAAAGATTCATATTCTTCATTTATCTACAATGTGGCTAACTAAAGGTTAAATGTGCAAATGTTTCCCTTGCTGAGACTGTGTGTTTATAAATACATTTGAAATTCTTCTACCAACAATGAATACAACATGACACCTCAAACACAAATGAATTGACTCATGAGAGATGCAGCACAACTCACGCAGACGATACACTCACCAAGTTCATAATAAAAGTCACCGATCCCTAACAGCTCTGCCCAAAAGCCCTTATTTGATGCCAACGGATCCACTCCCACTTTAGCACACATCTCATGAAACTGAGATCTAAAAGTGGGGTTCTTGCGTATATCATTCTGCATCGACCCATTTCAACTCTCAGCTCAGTTTCATATTTTTCCAACAAAAAGAACAACATTTCAACCGAATTCAACAAGTTCTCATACAAACCATCCACTCGTTCAACAATTTCAATGTGTAAATAACTTAAACTTCACCATACAGTCATTAATTTAATCAAATTAAACACATATTCAGCAATTACGCAGATTCCCATATCAATTAACAAAATTTAGCCGAACCCATGAAATTTAAACACGAAAAAGAAAAAAGAAGAAAATTTGACCTTGTGCTTGCGGGCAAAGTCTTCAAGCTGAGAGCGAAAGGTGGCAAGCTGTTCTTTCATGAGATCGGTTCGTAATTTTGCTACATTTTCTCCCAGTAACCGATATTGATCCTGTATAATATATAAATTATGTAACACTCATTTTTTTTTTTAATTAACAATAATTGATATTGATTCTCTTGAAAGATGGGAAAAAAAAAAAAACCCTTGCAACAGCTGCACTCTGTAAACCGCCAATTCCGGGTCTTCTTCTCATTCTTCTGTGTTTTCTTCTTCTTTTTTTTTTAAAGAAATAATTCGTTTGTTTTTTGAGTTTCAGCAGTCTCAAGGATAAACACTTTCTGGTAAACCCGGATGCCGCAAATGAAATAAAGAGAATGCTTTGGATAAATAAAATATATTTGGGCTTGTAATCAACAATCAGAGTGGCGCAGCGGAAGCGTGGTGGGCCCATAACCCACAGGTCCCAGGATCGAAACCTGGCTCTGATATAAGAGTGGCTTCCGTGGTTGTTATTTTTTGTTTTTCTAAATTAGTGCTCAGTCTATATTGTGAAGTTTCACATCCATTCAATAACAACTTAACTTTGGAGTGTCTCTCAAAAAAAAAAAAAAAAAAAAAAAAAAGCTTTGGACTATTGGAGGGGATGAAAAAGAATGAGAAGATAAAAGTTAAATTTGTATTTCATATTAATCAGCTTCTTAAAACTGTTTATGTATACACATACATGCCAGAATCTATCTATGTAATTCAGAAGAAGCTATTACTGCGAATTTGTCAAAACTCGAAAGTGATTGCTAACAAAAATTCGAAAGGATATATTCCTATTTATCTCAGTTGCTAGGCAATTCTGTGTTGTACAAAAATAACCTCGAGCTGACTAGTGACTACGCTGGTACTCCTGTAGCTCCCTTTGGTATCAAAAATAGAAAGGCAATTGGAATGAAAGTGCAGAGGGCTTGAATAATAATGCCCAGGAGAAGGTTGTCAAAAGATCCTGAGGATATGCTCAAACTTGAGGCCAATCCGGCACCGAAAAATGATCCCACTGTGGATCCAAAGTTGCTGATGGACATGAAAAGGGCAAAGAGAGTTCCTTCGATTCCTGGTGGGCAAAGCTGTCCTGATAATATCAAGAATGGCATGAACCTGCAGTTACATCAGGAAACACAGTAAGAGCACAATTAGAAAAGTTCGATCATTCTGGTGCATAGAAGGATAGGAGGATGAAAGCATAAATGTAACTAAAATTTATGCATGAATCATTCGTCCAGATTACTCATCTTGAGCTTAAGGTGAGTTAACAAAGCAGAATACAAGCAGCCCTAAATGCACATACTTGAATTGGTTGACTGCATCAACGAGAGCAGATCCATATAGCACCATGGTCTTGTCGGATATCCCAACGGTGAGATTCATCCGAGACACTAGAACAATATCAAGGAAACTCAAGATTGACAAACCAACTTGAGTCAACCTGCATTTCTCTTGTGCGTCAGGGACAAGCAGGGTAAGCAATTTAAATGACAGAACAAATTTACCAAAGATATGTAACCAGAGCACTACTTGCTTACAATAAAATTCTTCGTAGCTTCAATCTCTTTAGGTAACCGTTGTAAGTATAGGTTCCAAGCATGAGGCCCACCCATCCAACAACACGAGCAGTTCCCAGAAAGGAGGCTTCCAAATTCAAGATCTCAGTTTGGTAGTAGAACATGACAGTTGATAGGTTTGGAACAGCCACGTGAGCTAAGAAAAACCAAGCCATTGGCCTATATTCAAGAGCAAGGAAAAATCAATTCTAGCCATAATCAGTATGATATACTAATCTGTAGAACAGCTACAGGCAAAACCTGTGGAAAGGGATGCTTCATTTGTGACCTTCAATTGCCAAAACATAGACTGACATCACATCATAAAAGCGTTTACTAATTACCTCAAAATCTCTGGCTGCCTAAATGCAGAATAAAGACTGTAAATGGCTGCTTTCAGAGAGTGGAACCACTGGATGACTAAGGGATTGCTTTTTTCAGGAATCTGGGATTTTCGAATCTTAAACACCCTCTTCTTCTGGTTCTTTTTATTCTTCTTTCTTTTTTTTGTGCTGATATTGTTTTTCTCTTCTGAAAAACCATCTTCATCATCCAGAATACTCTCGTTCCCATTCACCTGATGATAGCCATTTGAACTCGAAAACTCTTTCAAAACTTTAGTGCTCACTCGATTCTCCTTCACCAAGCCACACGATAATAGTTGTATGGCTGGTAATACAGTAAAAAGAAGAAAAATTCTATCTATCTCTATGTTTGTTAAAGCGTATCCTCCTAACAAACTCCCACATATGCCACCGAAAGCCATTGCCAACCAGGATAGAGATTGGAGGTCTCCAGCAAATGCGGCCCTGATCAAGTGCAGTGGTAAGGAACAATATAACTTCTCAATAACATAAACAAAACAACTAACTTCACCAAGAAATAAACAGCAAACATAAAAGAGCAGTTCAGTCAAGCAAAATAATCCACACACGAAACAGTAGACAAAAACAACATGTTGGGCAAGAGGAGTCAAATGTTGCTCGTCATCAGTTGACATACCGCTCAGATTTTGCTGCCTCGGCAATCATTGCATCAACTACGACATCTGCCATGGCTGAGCCCAGATTTTGTGCTGTCAACAACACTATTAGATGCCATGTAGAACTCCTAAAGAATGCGTTTAGCCCTAGAATTAGCCATGGCACCAGGGAGAGCACAGTTGAAATCACTAGGTATGGAATCCGTTTTCTTCCTTTAATTGGAATACAATCGGACAAAATCCTGCACATAAAATAGCAAATAAATCCAAATGAAGAGTACAAAAAACACAACTACCTCGGCACAGTGGGCACCACATACGACAATGCATCAGGTAATAGTGTCAACTAAATTTATATTATCACGTGCTACTAAACAAAATTGTATGTGAGAATCTGCTCTCTCTCTCTCTCTCTCTCTCTCTCTATATATATATATATATATATAAATATTTACTGAACATAAGAACCTTCTTATAAATCCTAGTTATATCTTACATAGCATTTTCATAGACTCTATGAGAAACCAAATTGTATGTATATACATAATTTTTTTTCATAGTTAATGATAATTCAATTTTATTCAAAATTACAATTTTTTTTTTCTAAAATGATTAATTCCAAAGGCCAGTCGATAAAATTGCTAAGAAATTCATACCCGTATAAAGGTTTTATGCTCCATGGGAAAAATGCTACCGCGGCCACAAATTGAGAAGCTGAAGGGGACAACTTAAGCTTGTCTTTCAACTGATAGGAAACCGCCGTCCACACAAATGATCTGAAACCCTGCATTGACATAAACCATGACAGGAGAGAAAAAAAAAAAAAAAAAACTAATTAGTCTCATTGAGATGAAAAATAAAACAAACAAACCAGAAGTATCACAAACACCAGCAGCTAGATTTTCAATTTTCAAATCAATCAATTCATCACATAAAACACCCAAAAATCACCAATATCATACAAATAACCCAGATACCAAAATCAACAAGCTCACCGACCAAAATATCCCACCAGGGCCGGATATTAAAAAATATTCAAAAAATAAAATAAAGTAAACCCCCATTGATCAAAACCATAAACCCGAAAGATTTAATTCATCAAGATCGAACTTTTTGCAAGAGAGATTGTCGAAATGAAACCTGGGTGAAGTAAATCAGGCAAATTAGCCAAAGAAATGAAACGCCAAATGCATTTTTCAACTGTTTCATCTTTCTTTTTCAACGATTTGACTTCGGAAGCGCTCTCTCTTTCCCTGTGTTTTGCTTGTCTTAAGGAATTTCAAATCTTTGTTTCATCCTCATTCTAAATCTCTGTTCTGTTAATCTGTCTCCCTTTTTTCCCTCCTACATTATAACGTCACACTTTTGTGTCTGTCCCGTCATCTGTTTGGCAACTTTCGAATTGCGGTTGATTTTTATGGACGTTTACACCCCTGATGGGCGGAGGCTTGAAGATTGACCAGGCTCTGTTCGTAGGGGTGAGTTAGTCATTTAAGCTGGATTCGGTACTTGCATGAACACGTCCAATGCCCCTATGAATACTCGCCATATCAGCATATCGGCCCACATGAAATGACAGTAACCAAGGGCTTTGGTCGTAGCCACGTGTATTGTCTGATTTAGTCTCCATCAGGAGTGGTGTCTCCACTCGCCGCCACCTTTATTAACAGATCCAACGGTTCTCCATAATTAATCAAAATTAAGTTAAATTTTAAGAAAACTATCATTAGACCATTTTTTTTTTTATCTTATATTCATCCAATCACTATAAAATTTTATAATTAATTACGTTTTTATTTTATAATAATTAAGATAAAAGAGTCTAAAAGTAATATATATTTTTTTTACATATTAATAATTCAGTAAAACACAACTCTTTTAATTGAGACTCAACAAAAAATAAATCTAATTACTTATACTTTGTATTGCAAAATTATAAATCAATTAGAGAAGACATATATTCATTCTTATATATCATTGCATTAATGCATTTACAATAAATAAAAATAAAAATATGGTGTTTAAAGAATAAATGTAATTAGTTATACTTTGTACTGCAAAATTCATACAGCACCTAGTAGCTTAATCTTCTCCATCCTTAGTAATCAATCATCAGTCATTTTATTTATCAGATTTACAAGTTATTGTCTCTATGCCACCACCTCACCATTTCGAATGGAAATGATGGGATATCCTATTGACAAAGGTCGGATTATAATAAATGGACGATCAGCAAATTTTGTAGTCGTGATTGCAACTTTCACAGAACAAAAGAGAAATAACATCGTTGATACTCGATTCCATTGTCCGTCCTTGCTTAAAGTTCTTTGAATGATTTTATTATTTGCAGATGTTGAATAATTTTTTTTTTTTTTTGGATAGAAAATAAATTTTGATTTTAACACCCAAGATTAATAATCTACTTGTACTCAAAACAAACCTCCAAATTGATTCTGGAAATTCAAATCAGTGAAAAGAATCCACATCATGCGTGTACCTATTTATCAATCTTTACCAGTAACATACCTCAAACTGAGAAAACTGCTCCGGTCTGAAATTAACCTTCAAGTTCCATTTATTTTTCAACTGTAGCAAGTATGACGATTCTAAAAGAACTTTGATTTCTTGTATTACTTTTGCGGAAATGTAAATACTTATGACAGTGACAATGAGGTGCTCACTAGTAATACCACGGCGAACATGAATACATGGTTAAACATGACGAAACATTCTTTCTGTATTACCTTATACTTAGAACAAGCATAAATTTTGATATCTTATACATATTAGCATGTACACACCAACACTCTGAATTTTTTAAATGCAGTAGGTTGGCACACTAGCATGACGATAGACAAAAGGTTTCACGGTGTGAAAATAACCTGATGGATGATTGTAAGTGAACTTGACCCCAGCACTGCCTTCTCCTAGATGGCTGCAGTGATCATGGAAACTGCTGATAGGCCGTGCCAGACAAGCATCCCAGCGATCACTCTCAGGCATTGTCTCTGCTACTGTGTACATTCCCTTAGCATTTGTAAATGCTTGATAGTTTAAGACTTCCCCAGATTTTGTTATGCAAAGAACAGCAACCTCAGCACCTATTTGACCAGAGGAACATGCATCAACAACAAAATTTTATTGAAGCTCCATAAATTTCAATCCCCATCCCTATAGATGACCGAAGATTATAAAAATCCACAACTTTATAATGTTAAATGGTCCATCCTACCTTCTTCTCTTTGGTACTTGGGAGGGCAGAATCTAGCCTAAAGGGTGGATCTTAGTGAACAGAACTTCAGTTATAACAAAAGGGTTAATTCGATTATTAAGTGTCATTTTAAGTTAAGACAAATAAAATAGAATTATAAATTTTGCAGGGTTTCCAATTTCTTCCCAAGGGTTTATACTTGATTTACAATATGTGCAACTTTGCAATGACAAGCACAACCAGAGGACGAGATAAAATGAATCCGTGGAATATTGTCTTTTACTTGCACAATACTTAAAAGTCATTTAGAGTTTCCAGAGATATCACTAGAGACACGCACCAACAATAAGGTAAGGGCAGGAAAAAAAATCAATTTTGTTCTCAAAATTTACAGGACACTATTCGCAGCTAAATTAAGTATGTTAACATTGTTTAGTCCTTGTACTACAAAATCCTCTCTTTTTTTCAATAATACCCAAAAATTTGTGTACTTATTTAAAATCTAAAATAAATAAGGCAGAGAAGCTAGAATTTTGACTTCCCAACAACTAAGGAAAAGAATGGTAGCAAAGAAGTCTCATCATAATAAGATGGTTTAATACACCTTAGCAGTCTCCCTATGCGCCTTGAAGAATTTAAGACACCTAAGTTTAAGAGTGCTGGCATGATGACTATCACAGTCACACGAGAGAAACTCCACGAGTAGATGACAAGCATCGCCAATCTCTAGATCAGTCTAAACTTTCAACAAAACCAATTATGAAAACTGAGCTAAAACATTCATTGTAAAATAGCACTCAAGTGAAGTAACTATACTGAACCAGCAAATAAACACAACACTGGAAGGATAACATATGACTATATTTGATGTCAATTTTTAGCACCCGAGTCTTAGCAATTAAAGAATGCATTATATGTTACAATTGCATTCAGCTGATTTATGCGCTCTCATTTCCTAGAATATTTGTCTATGAGAGAAAAATGCCTAACATCATAAATTACAACTGCTAGCTACCGGATAAGCATTTGTTTTCTTGAATCCAGAGGAAACCAATTTTGGCAGATAATAGGAGTCTCTTACAGGATAAACCAATAAAGGCGTATTTAGAATTCCTTCCAAGCAGAATTGGTATGAGAGACAGAAGCAAACTAGCAAGAAAGAAGAAATCATAACATATAAACAACACCAACCAATGTGTTCAGCATCTTGTTTTCCCACAAGTTTAAGCAGCAATCAAATCAATTCTTAGCAAACCCAATAACTTCAGATCCCCATTTTGCAAATTATAGACAGCCATTACAGTGTATAAAATTCAGAGAAACAGAATAATAGCAAATTTGAGTACAATTTCATCATTCTCCAACTCATTATCCCAATGCATTGAAATATAAATATTGCCTGATTACAATCTTTGATAAGCTCAAAGCAAATTAACACCCACTAACTACTCAAAAGGCAGAAGCTTTATCACAATCTGTAAATTAAAGTCAGCAACCCATTAAATATCACAAGCCAGAGTCAACATAGAGCAGAAAAACATAACCAAACAGCAAAAAATACAGCCAAAAAAACAAAATTTACCAAATAAAAGAGAGAGAGATAGTGACCTTCAAGAACATGGTCTTCAGGTCCAATGGAGGAATCACCACAGACATCACAGACAACTCTTCCGTGAATCTCACCAGTCCAAGCTTCAACATTTGATGCAAAAAATATTATTGTTAACAGAAAACCAAAGAAACCCATCACCAATTTTTTCTTCTGTGATTCCATAATTATTGATTTTTTGAAGAAACCCTTGCTCGAAATCTTCAACATTCAGCTACTTCAAAATTCAGCTACACAACAAAAAAGTGTAAAATCAGTCCAACTGGGTCCACAATTTCTTTAAATTACTGAAAAGTCCCTATACTTGTTTTATATCCAAGAATGGGTTTAGTTTAATTATGTTATATCACAAGGACTACAAATGCAAAATTACCTTTTTATTCTATCCATGATAAATCCAAACAAAAAGCCGGCATCAAGTCATCCACTGTATTAGCTGTTCTTCTCTTTTGTAGGAAGTCGGAGATGAAGAGGAGAAACTAACTCTTAAATCCATTGTCTGATAAAATTTCTTTTTTTCATCACCAATCTGAATTTTTTTTTTTGTTATCTCATTTTCCATGTTGCGGGTTGATTGAGTTTTATTTGCTGTTCAGTTGTGTTTATGACTTTTATCTGCTTTTTGGTTTGCATTTTCTGTTGCTAAAGAATTTGACTTTTTAAGTCCCTATGAAGAATGATTTTGAAATTAAAAGTAGTGGTGAGCAATGTGCTTAACGTTTCAATGTTTTGTGAACATAGATAGCCTCTTTGTGATCTGCTGATATTTGGCTGGTTAGATTCATTGCATCCCGATGATGAGTAGTAAGCAAATTAAAAGTATTGGACTGATTGTTGGTTACTGATGAAATATTAATCCCAAAGGATGGGCTTCTTTAGTTTCGATTGTGTTTGAAACTTATCAACTCATATATCAGTTGTTTTTTCAGAATCCTTGAATTAATTTTGTGTGGACATATGTGTCTTTCTCTGTTGAAACTTGGCTGTTGCTTCTATCTTTCTATGGAAGTTTGTTTTGCTTTTTCATGGGAAGATTTATAAGTTTAAAAGCACTGAATTATTGTACCATAAATCTGTACTGAGTGTAGTGTTCTTTGTAAGCTATATATGTATCATAGTTTCCACATCCCTATGATGAATGCTATGCAATCTAAAAGTAGTGGCCTGATCTTTGATGATTCAGTGATTCTGAGGGATGTGAATCTTTTTTCCAACTATAAATGAATGCAATGCTTTGTTTTGTTTTGTTGCAATATTATCAAGTCATGACCATGTTATATTTGTTTGGATTGTGGTGGCTGATGGGATGTGATAGATTATCAAGATGGATATAGAAGTTGGAAGCACAGCCAAATATGGCTCTGAAGCTGGAGAATATGTTGCAAAGGGTTGATAATTCATCTTCTCAATACACTGCCGACATTTTCATTGCATGTGTGGCAACTACCACAAACCAGTTTGGTTTTCCTGAAGCCTTGTGAGCATTTCATTTCAAGTCAATGATGTCATACAGGTTGCTAGGTTGTTAGTTCGAAATGCTGGGACCAAGTTCATTCCTCTAAGAAATGACCCTGTACTAGTTTATATCCCCAAACCATTCAGAAATAAATGTTTAAACCTTTGTTGCTTAGTTTGATGCATTTGATGTTAATTGATATTTCTTTTCCCCGCCAGTTTATTCTTGACTGTATTTTTCCAAGCCAAGCTCAGACTACTAATGCTCCTCAAACTATTAATGAACTGAAATAGTGAAAAGCCTTTTGAGTTGAAGTCTCATCCACAAGAGGCTTCAGAATTTATTTTCTGCAGAAACAATCTTGTAATAACTCCGAAACTTTCAAAGAAATTACAAGTTTACTGCTGGTTGTGATAACTCCATGTGAAAGAGACCAATCTTTCTGAAGCAGAAATCAAAATGAAGAAAAGGCATCATATCTTCAGATAATGGTTTTTAAGTACAACTTTTGGTTTTGCAAAGACCAAAACTAACCCATGCTAAATGGGTAAGAGCTTAATCTAATATACCTAGCTGAAGTGCTAGAACTACAACAATCTCATTTATCATCTTAAACATGATTTCAATCATTCGGATGCTATGACTGGCCTTTTAGGACCAAATCTCTCTGCCTTTAGCTCTGCAACAATCTTCTCAAGCCCACTAACCCAGGCTTCGAGTTCCTCCGGTACTTAACAACCATAATTCTTCCCATCTTCATCACTGCCCTGGTTCCTCACCAGGATATCTTGAACAACACAACTTGCTGCACTCTCTGTTGCATCTTCTATTGGTGTCTCTGGTCCACCATCTGCCAACTTACTCAGTGGCTCAAAATTTTTATCATCCTCATTATCTGAAATTAAAGGGGAAAAAGTTTTAGATTGATGTAACAAACATCATTCTGCTTTTTGCTGGATTTCAAAGTGTCTTTATTTGCCAGATTATCTTTCTTAGTTGAATCCCTTGCTGGGACTAAATGAAATTTGGGAGGAAAACCAGGAGAAATGGGGGAATTGTCAGCTTCCATCATTGCTATTAGATCCAGTGGTAGCTTTTTTGGAAGTGATTCAGCAGAAGCATATGCATCACTAACTTCCTTCTCTTTGTTTGAAATCTGCACCAATGCTTTTGCTCTCTTCAGAATAGAACCAAGAGCAACGGAAGCTTTGGCATAACTCCTCTTCTGTTTTGAAGTCCCCAATGAATTTTTCTTACCTGCCAGAGAGATGTAGGGCCTACTCGAGGCACAAACCAATTCGGTTGTTCTGTCCAATTTCCTTGGCATTGTGTTAATCCTTGATGTGAAGTTCCTTTTCTTCGTTCTTTTTGATCTTTTTGATGTTAGCCTGGACCATGAGACACTAACACTTGATTTGATTTCACTTGCCTTCCCTGGCTTCCCATCAAAACTGTTGAAACCTCTTTTTTTCCTGCCTTTTGATCTGTTTGGTGCTAACTCAGAACTGATGAGAATTCTTTTCTTTGGCAAAGCACCATCACTTGCACCATGCAAACATGATAGCGATTGCTTCCACCACTCCAAGTATCGGGTGGTACCATCAGCCTCAAAGAAACGAGATGAAATATACAATGTGGCATTAGTGATCGGCTTACTGTAATACTTCCATGTAATCCAACAACTCTCATTTACCCGAGCAACATGAGCTGGAAGGTCTTGGTCCATTCCGAACTGCATTGCTACATGATGAGGAAGGTACTGCTCTATACAATCAAGACCAAGCAGCTTCGAATCCTCAAGCACCGAGCAAATAACAGAATTTCCTCTGTCACATCAGCATCAATAGACACCCACATATCGATAAAACATGGGCAAATCCCAGTTTTTCAAGGTTCTAACATAGGGGTGCCAATGAAAACTGTCTTTGGCTGAATCCAAAACTGTTCTCACATTCTCAACTCCCGTCCTTATCTTGTGCCATCGAGCAAATCTTGGCTCACCTTTTTTTGTTGGATTAGGCGTTGGTCTCAATTCTATAAACCTTTCGCATGCCCAACATTGTACTAACTGAAACGGTGAAAGTATAATAGTTGCAGATTCACAAACTTCACCCTCGCAACTGACTAACTCAAAGAAAGCAACAATCTTTTCTTTCAACAAACTCAACTCAAACCTCTGTAAATGCTGGCAAGAACAGCAGGTGCAAGCACAATTCTAGTCCCTCTAGCTAAATGTAAAGCGATAGGGAAAACAGATTTGGAAACTGTTCTAAAGGAAAATGGAAAAACAAACCTTGACAACCACAGTGCAAGAAATGCTTCATGCTCAATTTCACTCCCTCTATCCATAAATCTTTTCAGCCATATAGAATGTCTGGCCTTTTGAGAAGCACTGTTTTGAAGTTCCATTCTGACTTGGTTCAACTCCTCTTCTACTGCCTTCATTTCATCTGCTACAAGAGGGCTAAATACAGGGGAACCCAACACTGAGCACCCTGAAATCATCATATCTTCTAGTGTAATTGTAGCCTCTCCCCAAGAAAAAATGAAGCTTTTTGTCTCTGGACACTGTTTCTCTGCAAGGCCAAGAACCAAATCATCGTTTCTTCCGATTTCATACGTGGAATTGAAGATTGCTTAACGAATACCAGCTTTCTTCCAAGTAGATTCATGCAAAGCAGCCATCTTTTCAACCCATTTCTTCCAATCATGTTGCGGCAACCTCCATCCGTGAAATTTTAACTTTAAAGGCCAGTTTTTTGGCTCAGAAGTAACAGGTATTGAAGAAAGACATTGCGCTGGAAGCTCAAAAACTTGGCCTTTAATGGAGTTTACGCAAGGTTTGGGAAAATGGGCTAGTCTCCTTGTCGGGTTTTCACAGCCCGTCAGTGAAACCATCATCTTTTCTCTCACTTCAAGTCTTCCACACCAACTTCTTCTGATGATTCCTCCTGTAAACCTAGAAATAGAACATTGACGCCTTAGGAGTGGTCAGCCAAAATGGGTTTCTGGGCAACCAGAAAAGGAGCTTCAGCAGTGGGAAAAGTTTCGAACTTCTGTTACATTTTATGACATAAATACACGTGTTAGCAGTTGATGTTGTGTTTTTTTTCCTTTTTATTTTAAAAAAAAATGAAATAGTGTTTCAGTTGTTAAATTGTTCCTTAGCAATTAATTAATTAAATGGAAAACTTGCACCTCAAGCTTTAACAGTACGGTTCTTTAGAGCTGCTAAATTACTCAAATGCCCATCTATTTGTTTTATATTCAGGAAGGGGTCTAATGCAAAATCACCTTTCTATACCTCCTCTTGTCCTGGTGCATTCTGAAGCACAAGGATTCACTGCCCGATGATTGTTAGGATGAAAAAAATAAAAATAAGAAATAAATCCTCTACCATTGATTCAGCGCATCCTATACACTAAAACCTTATCAATTTGTGATTGTATTATCACTTGATTTTCTTATGGAAAATGAAATCGGTTGCTATGAGCTGATCAATAGATGGAGTTTTGTCAGCAATGTGCTTAATCCTTTTCAGTTATGTGATTAATTTATCAATGCTCATTCAAAACAGTGGACTGGCTGTTAAAATTGTTGTCAAATTATAAATCAAATCCTGAGGGATGCACTTATTTGTCTTCTCTTCTAATAACTTTGTAGATTTATTGCAGAGAACAAGGCAGAAAATTATAACAATAAAAGAAAAATATTTGAAAGTAACTAAAGGAAGAGAGATTTTTTAGTGGAATACAATTGTTATTCACTGCAATACTCTTTTATACAGAGTTAGAAAACATAACAGAAAACAAAATATCTTCCTAACATCAAGCCACATCTAACCAAATATTCCTAAAGACTTGGTTTGTTGACCAATTATTCAGCAAATATGTTACTGAAGCAACAAAGACACGTTTCCAACACTTCTCCTTGTCTTAGTAGCTGCAGAGGCCTAATTTGTTTCTTAACATTTCAAATATATCTTTTGGCAGAGCCTTGGTAAAGATGTCTGCAACTTGTTTCTCAGTCTTGCAATAAAGCAATTTAATTTCGCCACCCTTTTGTACTTCTCTCAAGTGATACAACTTGATCTTGAAATGCTTAGTCTTGCCATGAAAAACAGGATCATTTGAGATTGCAATTGCAGCTTGGTTATCTACATGAATTTGCATTGGCTCATTTTGGTCTATATGTAAATCTGCAAGTATTTTTCTAGTCCAAATTCCTTGATTTACCATAGCATTTGCTGCTACATATTCAGCCTCTGTTGTACTTTAAGCTATTACATCTTGCTTCTTTGAAGACCATGAAAAAATTCCTGAAACAAAAATTTGTTGTACTTCTCATGTCATCAACAGAGCCTGCCCAATCACTATCAGAAAAACCATGAAACTTAAAATTCTGACAATAAGAATATTTAATGCCATAATTTGTTGTGCCCTCAATATATCTTACAATCCTTTTGGCTGCTTGAAAATGCACTTCACTGGCGCAATGCCTGAATCTTGATAGCAAGCTTACCGTAAACATCATGTCTGGTCTGGTGGCTATAAGATACATCAAACAACCAATCAGGCTTCTATATTTGCTTTCTTCAACTTTTTCTGCTCCATCATCTTTGTTAAATTTCTCGTTCTGATTCATTGGCGTGCTGATACTTTTACAATCTTCCATGTGAAGTTTTTTTAGTATTTCCTTTACATACTTCTTTTGGCTTATGAAGACTCCATCATGATCTTACGTCACCTCCATTCCCAAGAAATAGGACATCAAGCCAAGGTCTGTCATTTCAAATACTTTGAGCATTTCAGCTTTTAACTCCTGTACCAGCTTCTCATTACTTCATGTAACAAGGAGATCATCAACATAAACAAAAACTATAATTGAGTTAGCATTTGTTCCTTTTACATATAATGTAGCTTCACTTTGACTTTTAATGAATCCAAGACTTTGGAAGTATTCATTAATCTTGTTGTACCAAGCTCTAGGAGCCTGTTTAAGACCATATAAGGCCTTCTTCAACAAGTAGACTTTCTCCTCTTGTCCCTTGACTTGGAATCTTTTAGACTGCTCTACATAAATCTCCTCTTGAAGATAACCATTTAAAAAAGCAGATTTTAGATCTAACTGATAAGTCTTCCATCCTTTTTGTGCTGCCAAAGCAAGTAACATCCTAATTGTATCCAAGTGTGCCACCGGAGCAAAAGTTTTTGAGAAATCTACCCCAAACACTTGACTATACCCCTTCACCACTAATATGACTTTGTATTTATTTACAGAACTATCTGCATTAAGTTTGGTCCTGTAAACTCATTTGACTCTAATAATCTTTTTGTGTTGAGGCTTATTCACCATCTCCCATGTGTCATTTTTTTCATTCATTTTGAGCTCCTCTTTCATTGCTTCAATCCACTTGCTGTCCTTATTTGCTTCTTTAAATTATGTAGGCTCAAAAATAGCAACATTACTTCTTTCATAAACATCATATAAGGGCCTTGTACCTCTAACTGGGACATCATCTATGTCGTTATCAACATATTGCGGTGTCTCTATCAACTACTTTTTTATACCCTGCTCCCAATTCCATTATTTATCCTCTATAAACTTGACGTCTCTGCTTACAAGAATTTTTCCATTTTGTGGTTGAAAAATACTGTAAGCCTTTGAAGAATCGTTATATCCAATAAAAACTCATGGTCTGCCTTCTTATCAAGTTTGTCTTGCTTTACCTATGGTACATGAGAGAAACAAAGACAACCAAAAGTTTTTAGGTTCTACAAATTCGGTTTGTAACCAAACCACACTTCAAATGGAGGATTTTTTTTCTGCAAAACCCTTGTTGGCAGCCTATTCAGAAAACAAACTACAGTATTTGCAGCCTTCGGCCACAACTTCTTTGGCATTTCCTTTTCATACAGCATACACCTTGTCATTTCCATAATCGTTCGATTTTTTCTCTCACTTACACCATTTTGTCGTGGTGTGTAATGAGTTGTGAGTTGGTGTTCAATACCAGCTTCTTCGCAGAACTTGTCAAAAGTGTCATTTGTGTATTCTTTCCCATTATCAGACCTTATCTTTTGCATCCTACAACCACTTTGATTCTCCACTAAAGCTTTATATTTCCAGCAAAATCTGGTATATTCATCAATAAATACAACATAATATTTACTACCATTTAAAAATGATGTTTTCTGAGGTCCTCCAACATTTGTGTGTACAAGTTGCAGCTTGTGTGTTGATTTCCATGTTGTTTGAGGGAAAGGTTTTCTAGTTTGCTTGCTATATTGACAAGCCACACAATCTGCTAGCTTGTCCTCCAGCAAAGGAACACCTTTCACCAAATTATGTCTCTGCATATATAGAAGTCCATCATGGTGGAAATGCCCGAACCTTCTATGCCACAATACTGCATTGGATACAGTGCTTGAAAATGCTATTTGCTCCTCCTCCTCCAATAGATTTAAAGCAAAGCTTTTTTCTTTCATCTTCAACTTGAATACACCTCTACCTTCCACGTATTTGATCAAGCACCATTTGTCTTCAAATATAACTTTGAAGCCTTTTTTAATCAGTTGGCCAACACTAAGCAGGTTCTGGTCAATATTAGGCACATATAGAACATCAGTAATATACTTCAAACCTGTTAAGCTTTCTAAAGCCACTGTTCATTTCCCTTTGGCTGAAATAAATTCACTATTTCCAATTTTTACTTTGGAAATGATTGTTTTATCAAGTTTTTTGAAGAGCTCTTGGTCATTAGTCATGTGGTTTGTGCAGCCACTGTCAATCAACTAGGACTTATAAGAGCTGTTGCTTGTCGCGAAGCATGTTGGGATAAAAAGTTGCTCTTTTTCACGTTGCTCCGAAGAAGTATTTGCCTCTTCAGGTTGTTGAAACTTGCAAATCTGCTCCATGTGTCCAATCTTACCACATTTTCTGCACTTGACACGGGCCTCCACCAACACTTCCTTTGTAAATGGTTTGTCTTTTTGCAGTGTGGGCATGCTGGATAGGTCTCATCCTTGTTCCTGTTGTTGTTGTTGCCAGCCTTTTTCTTCTTTTTGTTGTTCCTGTCTTTACCTGCTCTTGAACTTTCTGCCTTTGCTTGAAGAGCTCCCTCCATCGTTTCTTCTTTTCTCATCATTCTCCGTTGCTTTGGTGCCTGTAATGCATTTACCAATTCTGCCAAGAATATTCTTGACAAATCCTTAGATTCTTCTAGTGAAGAAATTTTAGACTCATATATTTCAGGCACAGTAACAAGAATTTTTTGTTCATTAGAGAAGTTCTTACCAAGCAACCTCACTTTATTTACTATACTCTGCAGCTTGTCAGAGTAGTCTTTGATGGTTTATGTTTCCTTCATTTTCAGCATTTCAAACTCCCTAATCAAGTTGAGTGCCTGCATATTTTTAGTTCTTTCATTACCCAGGTATTCCTTATTGAGGTAGTCCCATATACTCTTCGTTGACTCCAAATTCGTAATTCTTGTAAAGATAATGCTTGAAACAACAGTGAATAGGCAAGCTTTAGCTTTTGACTTCCTGGTCTTCCTCTCTTTGTGGGTCTTAAGTTGAGCCATTGTAGGATTTGAAGGCAATGGTGGCACATCATAATCTTCCTCTATAGCTTCCCAAAGATCTAATGCTTCCAGATAGACTGTCATTTTAACATACCAGACTTAATAGTTATCACCATAAAAAATTGGTGGTGTAATATGGGAGAAATCGGTTTCAATTTCCATTCTTGAAGGTAATTATATTTGTGGTTTTTTGGTTATTGTGTTTTTGCTTCATGTTTAGACTCACACAACTCACAGGTCCTTCAAGAAAAAAAAATGCTCTGACACCAATATGTAGATTTATTGCTGAGAATAAGGCAAAAAATTTATAACAATAAAAGAAAAATATTTGAAAGTAACTAAAGGAAGAGAGATTTTTTAGTGGAATACAACTATTATTCACTGCAATACTTTTTTATACAGAGCTGGAAAATATATCAGAAAACAAAATATCTTCCTAATATCAAGTCACATCTAACCAAATATTCTTAAAGACTTGGTCTGTTGACAAATTATTGAGCAAATTTGTTACTGAAGCAACTAAGACATGTTTCCAACAAACTTGTTTGTATTATCATACTATCATACTATATTTTTAAGTTCCTTGAACAGAGTTGTATGCAGACACATATATCTTTCTGTGTTCAAGCTCCAGTTTTGTTTGAGGCACTAAAGTTGGGAATTTATTTCATTACCAAACAATATTTATTGAGGACTGAGGAGTTTGCTTCTTGCCCTATTTCCACAATCCCGAGATGGACCAGAGGCTGAACAATCTGTTGCAAAGGGTTGATTATGAAATCCTCGAAGAACTGCTGTCACTCTTGTCGCCTTGTCGGATGTGTCGCAATTTAAAACATCAATACTGTCACTGAAATTACAAGTTTTATTGCTGGTCATAAATGCATATGCAAAAAGTTCGAGATAGGCATGAAAAATTTTCTCCATTGCTAACTTTTGTATTCTGAACAACATTCTTATTTTTCTTGGATTTCAATGAGTCTTTACTTGTTAAATTATTTTTCTTAACTGAATCCCTTGTTTGGAGTAAATTAGAATTCGGAGGAAAACCAGGAGAAATAGGGGAATTATCAGATTCCTTCATTGCTACTAGACTTAGCGGTAGCTTTTCAGAAGCAGAAGCATCACCAACTTCCTTCTCTTCTTTCAAAATCGGCATCGATCTTTTTACTCTCTTCAGAGTTAAACCAAGAGCAACAGAGACATTTGCACATCTCTCTTTTGCTTTGAACTCTCTACTCAGCTTTCCTTACTCGTCAGAGATATGCTACGACGAATTATGGCACCGTCTGGCTCCTTCATTCTATCTAATTTCCTTGGTGTTAGATTAATCCAAACGAAGTTCTTTTTTTTTTATCTGTTTGATCTCTTTGATGTTAGCTTAGACCATGGGAGACTAAAACTTTCCTCATATTGCATCTGCTCTCTCCGGCTTCCCATCAAAGGCAGGTATCTTCATTCTTTTGCTCCTCTTGATCTGCTTGGTTTAATCCCATAACATGTGAGAATTCATTTCTGTGGCAAAGCCCCATCAGTTGCACTGCAGACGCGATAATGATTGCTTCCACCACTTTAAGTATCGGACGATAACATCAACCATAAAGAGCTGAGATGAAACGTACAAATTAGCATAACTTATAGGCTCACTGAAATTATTCCACGCAATATATATGACGATTCTCATTTGCCCGAGCAACACAAGCTGGGAGGCCTTGGTCCATTCCAAATTGCATTTCTACCCGATGTGGAAGGTCTTGCTCTATGCAGTCAAGACCAACTAGCTTGGAGGTACTCAAGCATCGAGCAAATGACTAAAATTCATCAGACGAATCAGCATCTATGGTTACCGACATTTCCTTTTTTCCACAAAAGTTGGGTAAATTCTAATTTTTCATAGTTTTAATTTGGGGACGCCAATAAAAACTCTGTCCTGCTGAATCCAAAACTGTCCTCACATTTTCAACTCCACTCGTTATCTTGGCTCCCCATTTAATCAAATTAGGTTTTGGTCTTAAGTCGATGAATCTCTCCCATGCGCATATTTGAACTAAATGAAATGATGAAAGTCTTATAGTCATTGCAAAATGGGTATCTGGGTAAGATAAAAAATGATATTTTTTAATGGACGAGTTTATAAACTGAATGACATATGATTTGTGTTCCCATTTGATTATTTTTGTGTATTCAAATTGAAAACTTGCAGCTCAAGCCTTTAGAACTGAGGTTCTTCCTTGTTATATACGCGCGCGCATGTGTGTATGTTCTAATTTAGGATCCTGAGTTTGTTAAAGTCTGGAAAAGCTATTAAACCATGTGGTTTAATAGTGTAATGACAATGAAAATTATTAAACCATTGATTTAATAGTGTAATGGCATTATACTGTTAAATTGCATGGTTTAATAATTTTTCCAAACTTTAATAGAATCCAAGATGTGGACTACATACACACATTTTACTAAGCATCCCAGACTTTGCCAAATTCAAAATCTTGAATTAGATCATTTTTATATTAATTATTATTTTGGGCGTATTTGTATCATGTATTCTCTTTTTTTAATTTTGTAGCTTTAGGGATAATGTTGATATTGTAAATGACAATTTAATCCTACAATGCTGCTCAAGTCAACTTCTGAATCAACAAATTAACCGCACCCTTTTTCAGGTGATTTGACACTCATTTTGTCACCTCTTAGTGTATCCCAGTTATCCTCTATTTTGAACTTCTGAATCATCACCTTATCCCCATGTAAATCCGGAGACTAGTAATTAGTTACGCTATCCTATAATTATTATTATTTTCTTAAGCTGCTATGTTCATCATCGTAAAATCTTGGCAAAATAAATATTATTGAAAGTAATAACATCGACTTCTATATTTGCGATATTTAATACATTGTCTGCTTAGAAATCATGTAATTATTATGGCATGGATCATAAATCTGACAGGGAACCAAATTTACTCCCGAAATTTGAAGAAAATATTCTTCCACATTTTGATTATAAGGGGAGTTGAATTTGACGTACTAGAATCAGCTACACCTCTTGTGTAAGATAAATTTTTGTTAAAAAAATGTGAAAAAAAAATCATTAAATGAATGCACTCCCAATACCATATAGCATTTTCTATTTCAATTGAAAAAGCAATACCTAATTTTATTCTTGAAGGAATTTGCTCCAGAGCTCTAGACTCCCAAAGCTCATTTGCACTAGGGCTCTAAATCCCCAAAGCTCGCTAGCTGCAGAGTTATAGACCACAAAAGCTCACTTGAAGTCATTGATACATATTTGTACGGTTTAAAAAAAGATTGTCATAAACTCTATTCTCTTTCAAATGATAATTAGAACAAGAATTTTAGCTGAAGTGCTAGAACTTAAACAATTTCATGTATCATGTTAAACACGAGTTTATTCAAATCGATGCTTAGCCTGGCCTTTTATAACCAAATCTTGCTGCTTTTAGCTCTTCAACGATCCTCTCAAGCCTGCTAACCCAAGCTTCAAGATCCTCCGGTACTTCACTAGCATAGTTCTCACCATTTCCTTCTGTTACATGGTCCCTCGCTCTACTCTTTACATCTTCCGTATCCGTCACTGAGACAGCATCAGTAGATTCATTCTGCATAACAATTTCCCTTGTGTTTTGGATATCATTATGTTTTTCACTGAACTTCAGTGATTCCTTAATAGCCAGGTTATCTTCCTCAGCTGAATCCCTTTTGACTAAATTAGATTTGGGAGGAAAGCCGGGAGGAACAGGAGAATTATTTGCTTCTTTCATTAGTCTTAGACTCAATGGTAATATTTGTGAATGGAAACCAATAGAAGCAGATGCATCGCTGAGTTCCTTCTTGATATTTAAAGTCAGTAAAGGTGAATTTTCCAGGCCCTTGCAAGAAAAACTAGCATGAATTAAGGAACCATCTCTTTCCTTCATTTTGTCCAATCTTCTAGGCTTTGCATTAACCGTTGTGATGAAGTTCCTTCTCTTTGTTGTTTTTGATCTCTTTGCTGTTATCTTAGGCCACGAGAATCTATCAATTTTCTTCATTGTTTGTACTCTCTCCAGCATCCTCCTAGAACCTACAAAACTTCTTTTCACTCTTTTTGATCTCTTTGGATTTATCTCAGAAGTACTGAAAATATGCAGCCGAGGCAGAACAGCCCTACTCGCAACTTGTAGACGCGACAACGATTGCTTCCACCAGTCTAAGTATCGAGTTGTAACATCAGCTTCATAAAGCCTTGAAGGGACATACAGTTTTGCATAACTAATCGGCTTACAGTAATCACTCCATGCTACACACGGTGTCTTGTTGGCTCGGTCAACCAAAGCTGGAAGGTCTTGGTCCATTCCGAATTGCATTGCTACTCGATGTGGATGGTATTGCTCTACGCAATCAAGACCAACTAGCTCAGAAACCCTCAAGATCTGAGTCAATGACCATAATTCTTGAGACAAACCAGCATCAATAGCAACCCACATTTCCCTTTCTCCATAAAACTCGGGCAGCTTCCAGTTTCTTAAAATTTTGGCATAGGGACGCCAATCAAAATTCTCTTTGGCTGAATCCAAAACTCTCCTCACATTCTCAAATCTACTCATTTTATTGTGCCACTGGGCAAATCTTGGCTCACCACTGTTGATCAAATTAGGCTTTGGTCTCAAGTCAATAAACTTCTCCCAAGCCCAAATTTGGACTAACTGAAACGGTGACCGTAGAGTAACTGATAGCTTATTGTCATCATCCTCCCAATGGTCTATCTCAATCGAAACAACAATATTTTCTTTCAACAAATTCAAATCTCTATAAATGCTAGCAAGAAGAGCGGGCGCAACTGCAATTCTAGTCCCTCTAGCCAAATGAACAGCAAGTGGAAAAATATATTTGACCACTAGACAAAAGGAGGATGGAAAAACATACCTTGACAACCACAAGGCAAGAAATGCTTCGTGTTCAATTTTGCTTCCGCTGTCCATGAATTCATTCATCCACGCGCTGTGTTCTGCCTTCCCATGTGTACTCCTATCGAGTTTCTTTCTCACTTGGTTCAACTTCTCTTCTATTTCCTTCAACTCATCGGTTTGGAGAGGCCTAAAAACAGGGGAACCCAACACAAAGTACCCTGGAATCATCATATCCTCTAATGTAATAGTTGCTTCACCCCATGGGAAAATGAAACTTTTGGTCTCGGGACACCATTTCTCCGCAAGACCAAGAACCAAATCATTGTTTTTCCGGATTGCATACTTGGAGTTCAGGATGGCTTCATGTATGCCAGCTTTCTTCCACGTAGATTCATGCAAAGCTGCCATCTTGCCAACCCATGCTTGCCACTTTCTTTGGGGTAACCTCCATCCATGAAATTTCACATCTAAAGGCCTGTTTCTAGGCGCAAAAGTTTTTGGTATTGTGTTAAGACAATGAGAAGGAAGCTCAAAGACTGGCCCATGAATAGAGTTTATGTTGTGTTTGAGAAAATGGGCTACTCTCTTTGTAGGGTTTCCACCACCAGTTAATGAAACCATCATCTCTTCTCTCACTTCAAAACCATCATCTGCTGATTCCTCCATTGTTTTAAAATCAAGAACAATGCTTTAGAATAAATGGATTTCTGAGTTTTCTCACTTTTGTGTTTCCACCTCTGCTTGGTCTCTGACAAAGCTTTGGGCGGTAGCAGTCTATTGGCTGTGTTGTAGTATGTTCAGAGAGTGTAGACACCGACCTATTTTTGCAAGTTCTTAAAATGGTGAATTTTTAAAAACAAATTAAAAGGGTGAATTTTCTATTAAAAACAAAACAGTGAGTGTGTTACAACAAATTACTCCACCTATTATTTGATAAACTTTTTTTTTAGGATTCCATTTTAACATTATTTATTAAGGTTTTCAAATTTCATGTTACATTTTTAAAGTTCTTGAAAAAGGTAAAATATTTTACACAATTTAGAAATTTTTTAATGAAAAATTTTGAATGTATGACAAGAGACTGTGAAAAGAAATGAACTGGTACAGTTGTACTGATCTGCTGTGCATATAATAGCCGTAAGCTTTTGAGGACATTCAGATATCAATATAACATGAAATCAAACGTTGGTCTCAAGTCACCTTTCGAGTCCAAAAACGGCACCATTTTACAACTGATTTACACTCACTTTATCACCGTACAAAAACCATAACCGTAAAAAAGAACTAATGAGTATTTGGCAGGTATTATTATGTAAGACTTAGGTGGCGTTTGTTTTTTTGTCTGAAATCTGAATAGACTTGAATTAATCTGAATTCTGAATAGATCTGAATGTTTAAATCTGAATAATATGTTTGTTTTTTTGTCTGAATCTCAAAAAATAAGTATTAAGTTGTTTGTTTTTTTCAACTTAAAAAGCTAAAAATATGTACTTTTACATTTGTATTCTTATTAAATTTGAATGTCAAATAAATAATATATTAAATATCACAATATTTTAACATTTATAAGTAGAAATATATTCAAGTGAATACATAATTATTTTAGAATTTTAATATATAAAATACCATAAATTTTAAATTTTATCGTATACAATATAAGAAAGAAAAAACATGGATATTTTTATGTGGGGTAAATGTCTATGGGTGAGTTTGGGATAGACATAAAAAATAAATTATAAAGTAAGGATATTTTTGACATTAGAAAGTAATTGACTTAACTCATATTTCTTTATTAAGTAAAAAGCCTAAAAAATTGGCTTATTTTATTAAGTCAAAATTATCTAAAAAGTCTCATTAAGTTATAAAAACAAACACCTCTAAATAACTTAATTAATTAAGTTAAGTCACTTTAAGTCATTAAGTTCAAAAACAAACGCCACCTTAGTATATGAATTTTTATTTAAAATGACTAATAAAAAAATAAAAAAACAGCTGACTCACCCCAGCAGCGCTAAACGAGATTTTGGTCAATTGATCCAGAAATTTGAGCTGCAATATTATTGATGGAAATCTTGGTATAGTATTGAGGGTGGTAGCATCAAATATTCCAATAAAAAAACACTAATATTATATTTGTAATTATTTAGTTAATATACAGTCATCTTAGAGATAATTTTTTTTTTTTTTTAGAGATTGTGAAGTCACATATCTCAATACTAGCTATCCCCCATTTTCGTGTTCTTTTAATGCATTTATTTACCGATACAATGAAAAAAAAAATTAAGGATGCTCTCCTCATCTTAACTTGCCTTAGTTTTTCAAGATTTATTGTCGTGTGCACATTGTTCACACCCTTTAATTTATTACCAGGCACATTTATGTATTTGCTAAGGAAGCTATCCTGTTAGATTTACTAATTAGGTACCAACGAAAATAACAAACATAACCAGAAGAAGAACAAATGAAGTTCACCAAGTTCTGCGTTTCAATACTTTCAAAGTCATTTAATAATGTTTGTAGAACTTTCACTATAGACATACGGCAACAATTAGTTAGACTAAAAATAATAATTCTTTCTTCCTTTTTTTTTTAATTTCTTGTAGAGGCAACAATCCTGCAGGTTATCAATGCAGCATAAGCATACAATCTACACTTTTGAACTTGATATAACCACCATGGTTTTTCAAAATAAACACACAGATGTTATAACATCATTTATTTGTTATATGATTGACATGGTATCTCTAATGTATTCTAGAATTTATTCTATAAAAGATGTCGATGTTTCTGAGGCAGAAATCAAAATGCAGAAAAGCCAAAATCATGTATCATCAGTAACTCAAATGTCTCATAACAGTCAGAAATTTTTAACCATACAGCAGTCTAACTGACAATTTTGATCGTCAATAACGCATACAATAAGAAGAGAACTTGATAATTTTCTAAATGTGGCTTACATGCATCACATGTTACTTCGTGTGAAACATCTGTATTCATATAGAAAGCAAGAGTAAAGGCTACCAGGTTCGCTTGAGGTAAAGGTTTTGATGTACAATTGCTGTTTTCCTAAGATCAACAAGTCATGAGGCAGTTTCAAATTGGTAAAAGCTGAATCTAATATGTGTGGCTAAAGTGCTGGAACTAACACAATTTCGTATACCTGAATGACAAACATGATTGTGCTCAGACTGGCATTTTATGACCAAATCTTGCTGCCTTTAGTTCTGCAACAATCCTCTCAAGCCTACCAACCCAAGCTTCGAGCTCATCAGGTACCATACTAACAAAGTTCTTACCTTCACCGTTGCTGCACTCATTCTTTGACATATCACGAGGAAGAAACATTTCTCCACTCTCAGTCAAATCTTCCCTAACATTCTCTGATCCACCATTAGCAGGTTCATTCTGCATAACCTTTTCTGCTGGCTCAGTAATTTTAACAGCCTCTTTATCTGCAATTAAGGAGGGAAAAGTTTGGGATTGACTTGAAGAATTTTCTCCATTACTAATCTTCATATTCTGAAAATCATTCTGTTTTTTGCTGGATACCATTGATTCTGTAATGGCTAGATTATTTTCCTTAGCTGAATCTCTTGATCGAACTAAATTAGATTTGGGAGGAAAACCAGGAGGAACTGGGGAATTATCAGCTTCTTTCATTAATATTAGCTTCAGTGGCAGCATTTTTAAAGGAAACTCAGAAGAAGCATATGCATCACTATCTTCCTTCTTGTCTTCTGTAGTGTACACTGATTTTTTCGCTCTTTTAGTGGCATTGGTACTTCTCCTCTTCTGATTTGAAGTCTCCAATGAATTATCCAAATCATTAGTTCCATCCAATCTCCTTGGCGTTATCTTGGTCCTCGCAACGAATTTCCTTTTCTTTGTTTGTTTCAATTTCTTTGATCTCTTTTGTGCTGTCTCAGAACTTGTTAGAATTCTTTTCTGTGGCAAAGCATCATCATTTTCACCTTGGAGACCCAAAAGTGATTGCTTCCAACTCTCCAAATATTGGGTGGTAACACCAGCCTCATAAAGCCGGGATGGCACATACAAATCTGCATAACTGATAGGCTTATTGTAAACACACCATCCTATATAAGGACTATCATTTGCCCGCGGAACAAAAGCTGGAAGGTCTTGGTCCATCCCAAATTGCATTGCTACTCTATGCGGAAGGTACTGCTCTATACAGTCAATGCCAACTAACTCAGAAAACCTCAAGCATCGGGCAAATGATTGTAATTCTTGAGACAAATGAGTATCAAGCGATACCCTCATTTCCTTTTCTCCATAAAACACAGGCAACTTCCAGTTATTTAGAGTTTTGGCATAGGGACGCCAATCAAAACACTCTTGGGATAAATCAAAAACAGTCCTCACATTCTCAACTCTGATCATTAATTTGTGCCAAAGAGCAAATCTTGGCTCACCGTTTTTTATCAAATTAGGATTTGGTCTCAATTTTACAAATCTCTCCCATGCCCAAACCTGGACGAACTGAAACGGTGAACGTATAATCATTTTTAATGCACTATATTCATCTTCACAACCGACTAACTTGGTTAAGGCAACAATCTTCTCTTTCAACAAACTTAAATCTCTATAAAGGCTAGCAAGAATAGCCGGTGCAAGGGCAATTCTAGTCCCCCTAGCTAGATGTACAGCAATAGGAAACACAGATTTGACAATTAGACAATAGGAGCGAGGAAAAACAAACCTTGATAACCACAAGACAAGAAATGCCTCGTGTTCAATATCGCTCCCACTGTCCATGAATTTATTCATCCACGCATAATGCTCTGCTCTCCTAGATGCACTTCTGATGTATTCCTTTTCCACTTGGCTTAATTTCTCTTCTACCGCCTTCAGCTCGTCTGTTTCAAGTGGGCTAAAAACAGGGGAACCCAAAACAGAGTACCCTGAAACCATCACATCTTCCAATGTAACAGTTGCCTCACCCCAAGGAAAAATGAAACTGTTAGTCTCGGAACACCATTTCTCCGCAAGGCCAAGAACCAGATCAGTGTTTCTCTTGATTTCGTACGTTGAACTCAAAATTGCTTCATGTATGCCGGCTTTCTTCCATGTGGATTCATGCAAAGCAGCCATCTTTCTAACCCATGTTACCCACTTTTTTTGAGGTGAATTCCATCCGGGAAATTTCACAACCAAAGGCCATTTTTTGGGCTCAAAGGCGGCGGGCACAGAGGAAAGAGAGTGTGAAGGGAGCTCAAAAAGTTTCCCTTCAATGGAGTTTGTCGAAGGTTTGAGAAAATGGGCTAGTCTCTTTGTAGGCTTGGCACAATCACTTGGTGAAACCATGAGCTCCTCTCTAATTTCAAAACCAATGTCGGTTGATAAATCCATTGCGGAAATTCCCAAATGATGTGTTTGCAAACAATGGGCTTGTGGGTTGTGTTTGTTTATAGCTTTTGCAAAAGGGAGAATGTGAGGAAACTTTGCATCACAGATTTTGGTCAACAATTTGGCTTTCCAAGAAATATATATAGAGTTGGAAATTGAAGAAGGGACTGCGGCAGCATTTGTGAGTGGTTGAATTCTTTTTCAGAAAGAAAATAACCAGCGATCAGAGGAACTGCCCTTACATAGTACTAACATCTGTCATCACGCTCACGCCTATAAGTTGGTTATTCTGCAATAGGTTAATTATCACATGGTGCCCCTGAGGTTTTGAGAATCATAGTGCCGACTGTCTAATGTCTATCAACTTTATAGAAGAATTTTGGGCATTAAGTTCTTCAATAGCAATGAAAATAAATATTAAATTCAACGGAAATCTGGGTTAGGACCCCTAAAATTATTTGATTGAAATCAACCTTTCCCTTTTTATAATTGTGTATTAATTTGTTTACAACATTGAAACTAATTGTCTTAAAAGGCTCTAATTTAAGTGTTGGGTTGGTGGACACTAGGAAGACAAAGAGAGAAAAACTTCTTTTGGTGTTCATTGTTACCTTTTTTTTTTGTGGGAGAATTATGTTGAGTTGTTATTACAGTGAAACTTAGTCAAAATAGAGACACATTAGGGATTGTTGAGATTTTGTTGAGGTGAACTTTCAGTTGGATTCTAGTAAAGTCATGTGTAAAGAACTACATATGTAAACATTTCAAGATGGTACTCGAAAATTGAAATGAGAATAATTAGGAATTGCCCATGCCGGGTTTGATGAAATAAGTTTGAGAGAAATGAGGAAACGATACATGTAACAAGCACACCATATGTCATTTGTGCATCTGTCTAATAACATTTTGATACACACCTATTTTTAAATTGACCAATCATAATACAGGGTGATATTTTATTTAAAAATGCATGGAGTACATTTGTTGGGAATTTCCACTAGTTTATCTCACATAAGTCTCAAAAGAAAAAGTGTAAATTATTTTCTAATTCAATAATTAGTCATTGCTTTCATTTTATATTACAGTTGTAATAGTCTTTTTGCTAGATTTTGTTAAAGGATGCAAGTTGTTTAATAATTAGTTTCAAGATTCAAGGTAAGTGCCTCGTACATTTGAATGAAAGATAATCTAAGTGGTAAATTGTCAAACCTGGGGGGAAATATGAGATAATTTTCCTTCTCCATATTTCATTTCATTTTTTTCCCCCTTAAAACCTCTTTATTGTCAAGATTCTTTACTTTTCCGGTCAACCCCGTTTCTAAATGTAGTACTAGAAAAAGATTTGAGCCTCCCCACTAGCCTGTGGGCCATTTATTTTCTTTCTTTGCTTCAATTATGCAACAAAATGGATCAAACTACTGCATCCCAGCCACTGAGCCAACCTTGTTTTGTTTTGCATTAAAATAAATGCATTGACCATAATATGTTGCGGTCATCAATGCGGGTACCATTGCACAGACCCAAACTTGCCGTCGCACTGATCAAAAGCTTTTTATCAGGAGGCTCAACGCCAAGCTTGGAACAACTCAGCAGCATAAGTAACTCCTCAGGTGTCCTTTCTCACATGATTAGTGCTGCAAGTATCACTTAGCAGGAATATAAAGAAACACACAAGTGAGATCTCAGCTTGATGGAAATTTTTATGAACATTGATTTAGGATTCATGCTTGGAAAAGCCATCGCTAGAATTGCTATTTGTGAGCTGATGATCATTTCAATTCTGCAAACAATTTTTGAGACCATGATGAAGGTTGAGAATTTCTTATTTTCTCAATTCTCAGGGTCTATTAAGTCTTTGTCTTAAAGGCATAATGAAAGGTGAGACAAGGATACATGTACTTGAACAATGCTATCAATAATTGTTGCTGAAAGTTATTTTCTCAAGAAATGGAAATCCGTGTCTAACTTGAAGGGAATTTGCTGTCAAGTGATAAACATACAGCTGGTTATAACTCCACCATATACATATAATCTACAGCTAGTTCCCCTATAAGAAACCATTAAAGAGCCAAAATTTGAAATAGGAGAAGCAAAAGCATGTATGTATATCATCAGCAGCTCAATTTTAGGCAGAGGGAGCATTTCAACTGAGAAATTCAGACATTGATCTCAGATACACAAAGGAGAATACTCGGCTGAATCTAATTTGCAAATAACTCCTCTGCTGAATCTAAATTTGCAAATAACACACACATTATGTGTGGCTGCTTAGGAAACATAAGTGACGTGCTGAACATCAAATTTCTTCCGCAAATATTACAAAACCACAGTACTTATCAGATTTCATAGCGGTTAAGGCTATTCTGCACAGTTGTTAATTCGTCATCATCCAAAGCAAAATGGCAGTGGCTGAATCTGACATGTGTAGCTAAAGTTGTAAAGCTATATAAATAGAAGATGAGTGAACGCTGATACTAAAGCTGGCCTGTATGTCCAAATCTTTTGGCTTTTAGCTTTGCAACGATCCTCTCAAGCCTACTAACCCACTCTTCGAGATGCAATTCAGGTCTCTCACTTATCTCATTGTCATTAATGTTGCCATCTCTATCACCACCCTGCATCCTCACCAAATCATGAGCTGAATTAACCAATTGAATCTCAGTTGAATCTTCAATAGATGTTTCTGATGGTTCATTCCATCTACTCTTTTCCACCAATTCTGTCTGCAACTGTGGTTCAAAAACTCTAACTTCACACACGGCAGTCGAAGAAAGAGTGTCAGATTGACTAGGCCAACTTTCAGCACTACTGACCTCTTCATTCCAGAAACCATCATGCTTCTTCCTAGACCTGAGAAGTTCTCCAATGGTCAGATTATCTTCACTAGTGGAATCACTTGCCGCCAACAAATTAGATTTGGGAGGAAAGCCAGGAGGAACAGGTGCGTCATTAGCTTCCTTCTTCACTTCTAGACTCAGTGATAGCCTTTTTGAATGTAACTCGGCAGAGGCAGATCCACCACTAACCCTTTTCTTTTCTTTTGAAAACTCAAGTAATTTTTTATCTTTCTTCACAGGACACCCCAGAGGAGCAGAGGAATCAGCATCATTGATATTCATTTTTGATGTCTCTGGTGATCTTTCCAAGCTCTTCACAGAAAAATGAGGGCTAGTAGGGACAGCATCCCCTTTACTCTTTCCCTTCAATTTCATATGGGCCTTTGTAGAACCAATGGAACTACCCTCTATCATTCCTTTTGGTCTCTTTGGAATTATCTTAGAACTCCAGCACTTTCTTTTATCTGGCAAAGCACCATTGCTTGCACCTTGCAAATGTGACAGTGATTGCTTCCACCACTTCAAGTATTGGGTGGTAACACCTGCCTCATAATGCCTAGACGGTATGCACAAATTTGTGTAAGTGATAGGCTTACAGTAATAACTCCATGCTAGTTCAGGACTGTCATTTGCTCGAGCCACACAAGCTGGGAGGTCTTGGTCCATCCCAAATTGCATTGCTACTCTATGTGGAAGGTACTGCTCTATGCAGTCCTTTTCAAACCCAACTAGCTCCGAGACACGCATGCATCTAGCAAATGATTGTAATTCTTCAGACAAGTCACCATCAACTGATACACTTACTTCCTTTTCTACATAAAACGTAAGCAGCTTCCAGTTGTTTAGAGGCTTTGTGTAGGGACGCCAATCAAAACTCCCTTGGGCTGAATCCAGAACTGTCCTCACATTCTCAACATTGATCATTAATTTGTGCCACCGAGCAAATCTTGGCTCACCATTTTTAATCAAATTAGGCTTTGGTCTCAAATCAGTAAACCTCTCCCATGCCCAAATTTGGAGCAACTGGAACGGAGACCATGTAGTAACTTCTAACTTACTGTCTTTGTCCTTCCACTTGTCTACCACGCTTAAAGAAGCAATATTTTCTTTAAACAAATTCAAATCAATATAAATGCTAGCAAGAACAGCTGGAGCAAGTGCAATTCTAGTGCCTTTCGCTAAATGTACAGCAATAGGAAACACATTTCTGCTAATTACACGGTTTACCCTAGAGGAGCTTGGAAGAACAAACCTTGACAGCCACAAGACAAGAAAAGCTTCATGTTCGATTTCACTTCCACTGTCCATGAACTTCTTCAACCACGCTCCTTGGTGTGCCTTCCTAGCTGCAGTTCTAGTAAGTTCCGTTCTTGCCTGATTCAACTTCTCTTCTGTTTCCAATAACTCATCTGTTTCAAGAGGGCTAAAAACAGGGGAACCCGAAACAGAGTACCCTGCAATCATCATATCTTCTAAAGTAATTGTAGCTTCACCCCAACAAAAAATGAAACTTTTAGTCTCAGGACACCATTTCTCAGCAAGCCCAACAATCAAATCATAATTTCTCCGAATTTCATACGTTGAATTTAAAATTGCATCATATATACCAGCTTTCTTCCATGTATATTCATGCAAAGGAGCCATCTTTTCAACCCATGCTCCCCAATTCTTTTGCGGTGACCTCCATCCGTGAAAATTTACATTTAAACGCCATGTTTTCGGTTCAAACGTGGGTGGTAAGGAGGACAAAAAATCTGAAGGAAACTCAAAAACTTGCCCTTTAACGGAGTTTACACAAGGTTTGAGAAAACGGGCAAGTCTCTTTGAAGGCTTTGCAGCACCATTTGGTGCAATCATGAACTCCTCTCTCACTTCAAAACCATGCTCTTCTTCTAATTCCTCCATTATTGTTGAAACTTCACAAATGAATTATTTGCGAACAAGAAAATGAGAAATGAGTTTGTGGATTATATAATAAAGTGTTTGTGGCTTTTCAAAAAGAGGGAATCTATAGAGCCTCCTGCTTCCCAAAAAAAGGAGATTGGAGTTAAATATGAAGAAACAGTGTCAGCAGTTGAGATTTGAATGGTTGATTTTCCTTTTTCATTCTTTAATATTTAAATGGAAAATGAGAAACGCACCACGCTTAGCACCACAGTTAGCACAAAACGGTTCGTTTTGTGCTAACTATAAAAGAAAATACTGTAGCTTCAAAACTAACACACTCTCCTCACACACTCGCCTCACAAAACGGATCGTCGGATTGCTCTCTCCTTCGGTTTTCTCTCTTTCTCTCTCGAGCGTGGGTCTCTATTCGGCTGTGGCTCTTTCTCTCGAGCGTGGGTCACTCTTTTGCTGTGGCTCTCTCTCTCTCGCCGTGGATCTCTCTCATCTGGCCTCTCGCGCATCTCGCTGCTCTCTCCTTCGGCTTTCTCTCGTCGTGGGTCTCTCTCACGCATCTTGCTATTGGAAATTAGCAAAATGCTATTGTGTTTATGAGTTGCTGATTTTGGGATGAGTTGTTGTCGGAAGTTATCTGCTGTTAAAACTTGCTGCTAGAAATTGTTATATGCTGGAAAATGGAAATTAATGCCCAATTTTTTGGGGTTTATTTATTTACAAGTTATGAATTGATTTGCTTGCAACCATTGTGTAAGTTATGAGTTGATTTGCCTGCAACCATTGTGTTCTGTGCATAAGGGCTGAAATATAACAGTTATTATTTCAGTAATACGTGAGAGGTTTTTGTTAACGTGTCCAATTTACCAGTTCCTGCAAAAATGCGATCTTCAAATAACCCAAAAACAGAGCAGCAGTATCAAAACTCAAACCAATGTGTGAATCAATTCAATTAAATTGATCAGCAAGTAATTACATTGCGAAATACACAGCATTAATCAGGATCATCCACGAGAACATTTTGTCACCCAATATGATGCTATCTTTTATTTGCGGTTCATTTTTTATAAATTTTTTAAAGTTTCAACTCAATTGAAGCCTACCTTTGAAAGCAACAAAGATTACAAATGAATCAATTACATGTACAACAGTAGGATAAAAAACCAAGCACAAGAAACGAATTCTTATCAATCTATCTGGGAATAATCTCACTGGCAAGATACCACGAGAGCTTGGGCAACTTTCATCCATGGAGACTGATTCTTGGATACAATGAATTTGAAGGTGAAATCCCAGTGGAATTTGGGAATCTTACCAACCTGAAGTATCTTGATTTGGCCGTTGGTAATCTTGGTGGGGAGATTCCAGCTAAACTTGGGAGGCTTGAGCTATTGGAGATAATGTTTTTGTATCAGAACAACTTTCAAGGCAAGCTTCCTGCGGAAATTGGCAACATTACTTCATTGCAGTTGCTGGATCTATCTGATAATATGTTATCACATGAAATCCCAGCTGAGATTACTTAGCCTCAAAATTTACAGCTCTTGAATCTGATGTGCAACCAGCTGTCTGGCCATGTACAACAGTAGGATAAAAAACCAAGCACAAGAAACGAATTCTTATCAATCTACTTAACTACAAATGATTGGTTTTTCAACATGAAAATTTACGAGAGATATTCTAAAAGCAAACTTAAAATGTAGGAGTAACTCGATTCAACAAAATGCCATAGCATATGTACCAAATGACACTTAAGCTAGAGGCTTGGTCTCATCCTCATCTTCTTCTATCTTGGTGTCAAGTAGAATCTAACATAACCAATCTTCGCAATCTTGTACTCGGCCACAACAGGCAGTTCTGAAGACAGCAAAATTAACATAAATTCATACCGAGAGAGTGAAGCTGCAGCTAGTTGTCAAATTCCAGTAGTGTCGTGAGAATGCAATCCACGGGGTGGAGAGAGAAACAACTGACAGCCAAGCCAAATGTGGAGAGACCCACGGCGAGAGAGAGTGTTGTGGTCAACTGAGATGAGTGTGTGTGTGGTTTGCGTTTGCGTAAATTACCTCCACAAATCAATTCCGACAGCCGAGAGAGTGAAGCTGCAGCTAGGTCTCAAATTCCAGAAGTGCCGTGAGAATGCAATCCACGGGGTTGGGAGAGAAACAACTGACAGCCAAGCCAAATGTAGAGAGACCCACGGTGAGAGAGAGTGCTGTGGTCCAGTGAGATGAGTGTGTGTGTAGTTTGCGTTTGCGTTTGCGTTTCAGAAACTCGAGCACGTGTGTGGTCTGCGTTTGAGCAAGATGAGTCTGCGTTTTCAAACTACAGTTAAATCTTTTATAGTTAGCACAAAACGAACCGTTTTGTTCTAACTGTGGTACTCATTGGTGTGAGAATATCGGTGCTGTATTTAAATAGGTTTCTTCGTGTGAAAGAATACTTTTGGTCAGACTCACAGTCCCCATTCTTGAGGCATAAAACTTAAATTTCGTGGGCTTGAAACTTGAATGTCGATCATTGAAATTGTATTCTTTAACGTCGAAATTTTTTCTGTGCAGTGCAAGCATCATCTATTTATTATAGAAGGGTCATTTGTCACAACGAAATACCCTCCTCCCTCCACTATTACCATTTAATTTAGCCATCTTTTTAGTACCACATATGTATATATATTAGTTGTAAATTTGGTGGAATACACAGTTATGTGTGATATTTCATTTATTAATTAATATTACAATATTAACAGATCCATAATAAAGTTAACCAACACAACATATTAAATTCTTCAAATTTCTATAATTATTAGAATTCAACGTTTCAATTTAGAAAGGATACTCATAAATATTTATCTAATGTTTTCTTACATATTATTTTATCACTAAAGTTTTCTGATAACAAAATTTTTCCACCAAATATTAAAAGTAATAGAATATTTAATAAAATTTTTGTTAAAAGACTATTTTAACCCTTAGAGTGTGTAGAAAAATGATTTTGTCCTCTAAAATTAAAAAAATTCTAAAAATCAAATATTTTCAATGTTAAAACTTTTGAAAATAACTGCTTATGTAATATTTATTTTATATCATTTTTAACAAATAAAAATAAATTATAATAACAAATTTAATAATAAATTATTATTTTAAGAAAACTATTTTATCTTAGTTGCTTGTTCTTTTAACATTTGTATTTAGCTAATCAATTTAATAAGTACATATCAATTACAATATTTAATTTAATAATCCTAAATAATTATTTTATTTTATTGAAAATTTATCAACTTACTACCTGAATTATGGGAAAATTATTAAATATTTATTTTTATTTTTCGTTTTATATGAAATTATCGCTATTGTTCAAATTTATCAAATTAAAATACCCTAAACACCATTGTGACCACGTCATTTTTTAAAAGAAATTAATTATTTGGTAGTACAATGATAACAATTGAAATATCATGTAATAAAAATATAATTTTCAAAAAAATCTTAATAATAAAATAATATATAAAAAATATTAGGTGGGTATCTCGTCTAGAAATATTATTTTCAATTTGAGTTGGGATTATTCAATGTGAGAAACTCAGCGATACCCATAAGAAATTTAGGTCTAGGTCGTATGAGGTTGTGGGCTAGGGCGAGCAAGCAAGTTCACGGGAGTGGCTGCATTTGTTGATCCATAGATGACGGCATTTATCTACCTCACTATGCAACGGCCTTCTTTTTTTTTTTTTTGTTTTTTTTTTTACGCTACGCAGTGGCTTATTTAAAAAAATAATAACAATAAAATAAAATAATTCTTGATAGAAAGTATTTAATACTTTCGATTATTTTTTAGACTAACAATAATAAGGGGAAACCTTAGGTGCAACTATGGTACCGTGCCACAGTTACATCTATCCGTTAGATGTCAGTGGACCCCACCAATCTAAGTGCATCCAACGGCTAGATGCAACTGTGGCACGGTGCCACAGTTGCACCATAGCCTGATCCCAATAATAATATCTTTTTTTTTAACTATGTTCAGCGGATTGACACACGCTAAAAAAATATGAATAGATACAATTAAAAAAAAATTCCAACAAAACAAAATAAAACAATTGCTCTATCATCACGAGTGAGTCAAAGGATCATAAAGCATTCAGCATTTTAATTCATTTTATAAAATTATTATAATTGTATTATTAATTTTAGTATTCTCTAATATGTTAATTGATGTGATAGTCCCTGCTCAAATATGTCAGGCAAATATCTCGAGTAATACTTCAAAATTCCGTAAGATAATTTTTCGTTAAACACAATAAGATGATATAAATAGTAAAAATTTGTGTGGTTATAGTGCATTAATAAATCTATATATTGTCTAACCTAACACACGATGTTATTATTATTTCTTTTCACAGAATCACACAATATTAATTAATCACAAATGATTAACTGATATAATTGAACGTCTTTGCACCAGTGAAAGATTTATTAGACAATAACAGTTGTATTGTGACATGGTTTTCTTACGAAATATTTGTGTAAAATATCACTAAAGTCATAGGACATACATAGGATGATCGACAATATGATTAGAAATTTGTGTTCACGTAATTAGGTTTTCAACCCAAAAAAAAAAAAAAAATTACTTTTAACATTCCACTGTTCTTGTTGGGGATATTCATTACTATACAGATCGTGTTCTAAGTTCTGTTTTAAAATATCTCTATAACTAAATTATTATGACCAAAGCTTCAGGATCATCCGGGACGACAGTAGCACAGTTCTTGCAAAGATGACGTGCCATGGCCAACACCACAAGCCACACAATACTTACTCTTAAAAGAAAACTGTATGACTTGTCATTTTGAACTTGTCATAAAGTTGACATCTGGTGCAATTTACGAATTCTGTACGACAAGTTGTGTATAGTTTTAGTACATAGATGACGCGTTGTAAAACTCATACATGGGTTAAGATTGTATGATCTCACGTTTTGTAAGTTCTTCCTATGGGTGACATGTCATATCTTTTTGAGGATTTGTATGATGTGTTGTTTCTATGATAAGAAAATAGATGACATGTCGTATTATTGATTGATAATAATTTAGTTACAGAGATAATTTAAAGTATTCTACGTAAAACGATAAATTAGCAATTATTATTTCATGGACTAAATATTTAATTTTTTTAATTATTAAAAATCATTTTTCATATGATGAATCATTTATTTAAGTTAATTATTATTTATTGATGAAAATTAACAAATTTCACAAACTTAGACTTGAGAGATTTGCAAAGTGAATTTCACAAACTTTTCCATTCAATTGGTTATTGACCAGAAATGGAGTTTTCACTTTAATCAAGGCTGTCTAAATGTTTCGTGTTGATTTATCAAGCCACCTAAAAAGATCTGCATCACTCAAATTTCTCAAGGAAATTTCCTTGATCTTACTTTGTCTCAAGATGTTAAAGATGAGTTGCTTTTGGTCCCACTTCTAGGTATAGGAAATTACAAAAGCTTTGGATTTCATTTCCAGAATTTCATATTTTATGAAAAAGAATTATTAAAAAAGAAAAGAAAGAAACAGGGTGTTCAATCTTAGTTACTATTAAGTTGAAACAGAGTGTTCAAGTTGGAATATAAAATTAAGTCAACGAAGACTACAAATATTGATGTCTTTAGTCTTGTCTTTAACTAGAACAGAAAACGAATTAAGTTATCGGGAAAGAAATTTCCCGCATCCTGCAAGCTGAAAATGAGATGTTAATTTACTATAAATAAAATAGCAATCTGTTGTTCATGTTATCAAGAAATCAAACAAACCAACCATGAGTGTCGGTGTTGCCCTTCTATTCCTCCATTTTCTGGTGATATCAACCATTAATAATAACATAAACTTCTGCAATGGAAGCTCATATGCTGCAGCAGGTTGCATTGAGAGTGAGAGGGAAGCACTTCTGAGCTTCAAGCAAGATCTGGAAGATCCTTCGAACCGGCTTGCCTCTTGGAATAATATTGGCGTTGGAGATTGTTGCAAATGGTATGGTGTTGTGTGTGACAACATCACAGGCCATGTCCTTGAGCTCCGCCTCAGAAATCCTTCCAGAGATGACGGATCACCTGCTGAATATGAAGCTTATGAGAGGTCAAAAATTGTTGGTAAGATAAACCCGTCTTTGCTCGGTTTAAAGCATTTGATTCACTTGGACTTGAGCTACAACGATTTTCAAGGGATCCAAATTCCTCGATTTCTTGGTTCTTTGGAGAATTTAATGTACTTGAACATTTCTAGAGCTGGATTTGTTGGAATTATTCCACACCAAATTGGTAATCTTTCCAATCTCCAATTTCTTGACCTTCGTCCTAATTACTTGGGTGGATTATACGTTGAGGATTTTGGTTGGGTATCTCATCTTTCTTTGTTGAAGCACCTTGATTTGAGTGGTGTGGATCTTAGCAAGACATCTGATGGACCACTGATCACAAATTCACTCCATTCTTTGGAAACGTTGCGTTTCTCAGGTTGTCTACTGCATCACATTTCTCCACTCTCTTTTGCCAATTTCTCTTCTCTTGTTACTCTTGATATTTCTGATAATCAATTCGCCGACTCTTCGATTGTTAATCAAGTTCTTGGCCTTGTTAATTTGGTTTTTCTGGATCTGAGCACTAATAATTTCCAAGGTGCAGTACCTGATGCAATTCAAAACTCCACTTCTCTCCAACATCTTGATTTATCTCGAAACCACTTCAGCTCCTCTGTGCCTGACTGGTTCAACAAGTTCATTGATCTTGAGTACCTGTCTCTCAGCTACAATGAGTTGCAAGGTTCCATCCCAGGTTCTCTAGGGAACCTAACCTCCATAAAAAGCCTTGATCTGTCATTCAATAGACTTGAAAGCAAAATTCCAAGAGCATTCAAAAGACTTCGTCACTTAAGGTCTGTCAACCTGTCAGGTAACAAATTGAGTCAGGAGATATCTCAAGTCTTAGATATGTTCTCAGCATGTGCTTCAAATGTACTAGAGTCATTGGATTTGAGTAACAATACGCTTTTTGGTCTTTTGACTAATCAAATTGGGAACTTTAAAAATTTGGATTCTCTGGACTTAAGTTTCAACAACATATCTGGTCATATTCCATTATCTCTAGGGCAACTTTCATCTCTAAGATACCTAGATGTTTCTACAAACAATTTGAATGGAACTCTTTCCGAAAATCATTTTGCAAATCTCACAAAACTTGTGGGTTTTGATGCATCCGGGAACTCCTTAGTGTTGAAAGTCGTCAGTCCTAGTTGGACCCCTCCATTTCAACTTCAAGCAATAGGATTGAGCTCTTGTTTTATTGGGCCTCAGTTTCCGCAGTGGCTTCTTTCACAAAATCATTTAATTTATCTAGACTTGTCCAACTCAAGCATTTCAGATACCATCCCTGATAGGCTAGTAAAATCTCTCTCTCAAATAAATTACTTGAATCTTTCTTATAACCAAATCTTCGGACAGATTCCAGATTTAAATGATGCTGCCCAGCTTGAAACACTTGATTTTAGTTCCAATAGCCTGTCCGGTCCTTTGCCTCTCATACCTTCCAGTTTAACTACACTTGACCTCTCCAGCAATTTCTTGTCAGGAACCCTTTCCAGGTTTTTATGCAATGAGATGAATAACTCAATGAGATTGCAAGTTCTCAACCTGGGGAACAATACTTTGTCCGGAGAAATACCTGATTGTTGGATGAATTGGTCATTCTTGTTCTTCCTCCATTTAGGTGAAAATGATTTCACCGGCAACCTTCCAACGTCGCTGGGAACTTTAAGCTCCCTTCAGATACTGCACCTTCGCGGTAACAGGTTCTCTGGAAAAATACCAGTGTCACTTCAAAACTGTACCGAGTTAAGATTATTTGACATTAGCGAAAATGAGTTTGTGGGAAACATTCCAACATGGATTGGAGAGAGATTATCAGGAATAATACTTCTGTCACTTAGGGCAAACCTGTTTCATGGCTTTTTTCCGCCGGAACTCTGTGGTTTAGCTTCTCTACAAATTTTAGACCTTTCTTCTAACAATCTTACCGGTGTTATTCCAAGATGTATCAATAACTTAGCAGGTATGGCCAAGGAAGTTCTTGAAGTAGACAAATTTTTTGAAGATGCACTAATTGTGTACAAAAAGAAAGTGGTCAAATACCCTATAGGCTATCCATATTATCTTAAAGTTTTAGACCTTTCAGCCAATTATTTTTCAGGAGAGATTCCATCCCAAGTGACGAATCTTGTAGGGCTACAGACATTGAAATTGTCACATAACTTCTTCAGTGGAAGAATTCCAGTGAATATGGGTGCTATGAAGTCAGTAGAGGCTCTTGATTTCTCTTCTAACCGGCTCCAGGGTGAAATCCCCAAGAATATGGTAAATTTGGAGTTTTTAGAAATCTTCAACATATCGTATAACAACTTGAGCGGGGAAGTTCCTCCTGCCCAAGGTCAATTTGCTACCTTTGATTCAGACTCTTATATCGGCAACGAATATCTGTGTGGACTTCCACTTCGAAAATTGTGTGCGGGGAATGTTTCAACACCTGTATACGAACGTGGATCAGGAGGAAAACATGAACTGAGCTGGCTTAATGTCAGCTTGTTACTAGGAGTTATATTGCTGATTTTTGGAGTGTAATTGCTCTTATTTCTCAATAAAAGATGCTCAACAATGTTGTGAGAATATATTGTTGGAGTTGTAATAGTTCCTGTTTCTTAATTTTTGGGAAAATTTTTCTCGTACTTCAATTGTATGTTCGGAGATGGGTAACATTAAAATTTAAAAAAAAAAAAAAAAAGAAGAAGAAGGGGAGTAGCAGAGCATTGGCTCGAATAAAAACACTTTTTGTTTAAAAATATTAATATGCTTATGGCAATTCAATTCCCTCTCATCTACATGAAATTTATCCAGAAAACAACTTAATTAGAAAAAAAAAAAAATCGTCTTTGTACTGCATAGCTCCGATGCGTCTTGTTTGACTGGTGATAAACTTTGCGGATTAGTTTATATAATTAAATTTGGAGAAGTTCAAAAGAGTCAGTATATTAAAAAAAATTATAGAGAATAAAACATTTTTTTTTTTTTGGGACTACAGGTTAAGAATTAGAACCGTTAAAGATAGGGAAAATGAGAAAATGAGTAGTCAGGAAGGAGGCCAAATTACAGAACTCAGCTGCAATCAATAGAGAATTAAGGAAGAAAAATGGCAATATGTATGTCATAATTGTCTTAATTTTAGCTCATAATCTTCTTGATTTGGGAGGATGAAATTCTTTTCAAATTCTTCATCTAATTCCAATCACCATTATTCATATCCTCGGGACGATTTAGTTATAAGCATATTGGCCCCCAAAAACGATTTACCTTATGATAAAGGAGATGATAACAAGCCACAAGCCATAAATTTTGTCGTTGGGGACTAAAATGGCTTAGCCATAATATCAGTCCACGTTACATGCAACTGACTGATAAGAAACCATTAATTTATTTATTTTATATGTATAAGTCATGAGTAATGACTTTCCTTGTGGTTTCTTTGATCTTCACGTAGAGTTTCCCGGTTGGCATTTTTCCATTTAGTCTTTCTTGACTGCATATGCAGAAATTACTCTAAAAGTATACAATTCAATAATTGTTATACATTAATTAAGCCTTGACTTGACTTGAGTCTATAAAAATACACACTCAAAAGCAAAAACTTCAACTAATACGATAAAAAGTGCGGGACCTGCACGAAAAAGAAATAAATAAATATATAGTTTCTTGTTAGTATTGACTCCAAGTCCCAGGAAGCATCGGACTCAACTCCCGATAGTGAAGGAAGAACTCTAGGTTATATCATAATATTTATGATTTAAGTTAGTTTCAGTAGAGATCTGATAATATTAGTAGAATTTTTACTGTCAAATATCAATGTACGGAAAAAAAAAGAAAAATTCCACACTTAGATTGAACGATTAGTAATAGTTGATAATTACATAATTAAGAAACAATATCATTTGGAATTAATAGAACTTAAAGAAAGGATTTGATAAGAACAACCCGGCCTGTTAACCCCATGTAATAACATCAACTGATTGATGTTCAATTGTTGTCCATTTTTAACAATTATTAAATGATATACGAAATTTTCGAACTTCTGAATCAGAAGAGACGTTGGGGTTTACCGAAAAAGATAAAATCTTGAACAGACTTAAAAGTCTACTCCTTTACTTCTGGACCCATTACAATTAAAATTCTTTGAATATACTGTATAATTTCCTGCATTTTAATTACTCGCAGAAACTTCCTACAACTTATACGTGGAAATCGTGGTCATTATAAACAGCCTATTGTATGGTAACCAAAGGAGATTCACTGCTACCGATTTTCTAATTATTATGAAATTAAACCATTCAACCATGAGTGAAGTTGCTGCCCTGCTTTTTCTCAAGTTATTACTTGCCATAGCAACCATCAATATTAGCTTCTGCAATGGAAGCTCTTATGTGGCTTGCATGGGGAGTGAGAAAGAGGCACTTTTAAGGTTCAAGCAAGATCTCATAGATCCTTCGAACCGGCTTGCCAGTTGGATTGGTGATGAAGAAGATTGCTGCACATGGGCTGGTGTTGTCTGTGACAACTTCACAGGCCATGTCCGTATGCTTCAACTCAGAAATAATCCTTCCCAGATATCAATGTTGGGTGGTAAGATAAGTCCCTCTTTGCTTAATTTAAAGCATTTGGTTTACTTGGACTTAAGCTTTAATGACTTCGGAGGAATTCAGATTCCTCCATTTCTTGGTTCCATGGTGAATTTAAGCTACCTTGATCTTTCAAGTGCTGGATTTTTAGGAATGATTCCTCACCAACTTGCAAATCTCTCTAATCTACAGTATCTTGACCTCAGTCAGAAATACTTGGGTTTATACGCTGAGAATTTAAGGTGGCTATCCGGTCTTTCTTCATTGGAGCACCTTGACTTAAGCAATGTAGACCTCAGCAGAGCTTCTGACTGGTTGCTTGTTATGAACACACTCCCTTCCTTAGTCTTGCTGCGGCTCTCAGGTTGTCGTCTCTCTTACTTTCCTCCTCTGTCCGTTGCAAATTTTTCATCTCTTGCCACACTTGATCTCTCCAATAACCAATTTCAAAGCTCTTTAGAACCCAATTGGATTTTCGGTCTTCATAATTTAGTCTCTCTTGATCTTAGAAATAACAGTTTCGGCGGTCAAATTCCTGATGGAGTTCAGAACTTGACTTCCCTTAGACACCTTTATTTGTCCAACAACCATTTTAATTCTTCCGTTCCCAAATGGTTCCATAGGTTTAGCCTTCTTGAGCAAGTTTCTCTTAACTCCAATAGCTTGGAAGGTAAGGTTTCGGGTGCATTGGGAAATCTTACTTCTATCAATAGGCTTTATCTCTCAAAGAATAGGCTTGAAGGGAAAATTCCAAGATCTTTGGGAAGACTTTGCAATTTGAAGTCAATATCTTTGTCAGGAGTCAACTTGAGTCAGGAGATGTCTGAAATCTTTGATATTTTCTCAGGATGTGTTTCTGATGGGCTTGAGATTTTGGTTTTGCGAAATTGCCGCATTTTTGGTCCTTTGACTGATAAACTTGGGCAATTTAGAAATCTAGACACTCTTGATCTAAGTGACAATTTCATTTCTGGGCACGTTCCATTGTCTTTAGGTGAACTTTCAACATTGAGAGTTGTAGATCTTTCCTTGAACAGATTAAATGGAACCCTTACTCAAATTCATTTTTCTAATCTCACGAGGTTGCTGGACTTCAAAGCGTCTGGTAACTCATTAACCTTCAATGTCAGTCTTGATTGGTTTCCCCCTTTTCAACTTGAAGTGTTGGGTTTGCAATCTTGCGAGTTAGGCAATCAATTTCCCCCATGGCTTCATTCACAAAAGCATTTAACTTTTCTAGATCTTTCCAATACAGGAATTGTAGGTACAATTCCTACTTGGGTTTGGAAAAATCTCTCCCAGATTAATTATCTAAATCTCTCTCACAATTATATCCACGGGGAGATCCCAAATCTAACTGATGTGAGTCAACTTGAGTCACTTGACTTGAGTTTCAACAATTTATCCGGTCCCTTACCTCTTGTTTCATTCAGTGTGTATGCTCTTGACCTTTCAAGCAATTCCCTGTCAGGATCCATTTCTCATTTCTTGTGTGATGGGATCAATCAATTGAAGGGAATGCGAATTCTCAAACTAGGTGAAAATCATTTTTCTGGGGAAATACCTGATTGTTGGATGAATTGGCAAGATTTGTTGGTCTTGAATTTAGCCAACAATAATTTTACCGGTAATATTCCAATCTCTCTGGGAATGTTAAGTTCCCTTCAATCATTAAACCTTCGGAAAAATTCTCTCTCCGGACAAATACCAGTGTCATTTCAGAATTGCACAAAGCTGGTAATGCTTGACATTGGCGAAAATCAGTTTGTAGGAAATGTTCCAACATGGATTGGAATAAGATTTTCAAGCTTAATGATCCTCAACCTTCGTTCAAATAAGTTTCGTGGTGTTTTACCAAACCAACTCTGTGGTCTAACTTCTTTGCATGTCTTAGACCTTGCTGATAACCATCTTTCTGGGAGCATACCAAAATGCATCAGTAACATTAGTTCCATGGTGACAGCCAATTTTTCAATAGGCACTGATATACAATATCCAAGTGTTTCCACAGGAAAGTATATTGAGGATGCATTACTTGTGCTGAAAGGAAAAGCAGTTGAATATAACACAATTCTTAAGTTGATAAGACTTATAGACCTCTCCAAAAATAAGTTTTCAGGAGAGATTCCTTCAGAAATAATGAATCTCAGAGCATTGGTGTCATTGGATTTGTCTTGCAACTCTTTCACCGGAAGAATTCCTAAGAGCATCGGTGCTTTGGAATCAATATTGTCTATTGATTTCTCTGCAAATCAACTTTATGGTGAAATCCCCCAGAGTATTTCAAGTTTGACATTTTTGAGTCATTTGAACTTGTCTAATAACAAATTGAGTGGGAAAATTCCTTTAAGCACACAGCTTCAAAGTTTTGATCCCTCATCTTTTGCTGGAAATCGACTCTGTGGTTCTCCACTTCCTAACAACTGTTTTGTGGCTGCTCCAGCACCACAAAATGAAAGTGAAGATGATATTGATGGAAATGATGATGGTGATGAAGATGAAGTGAATTGGTTCTATGTAAGCTTGGCATTGGGATTTGTAGTTGGCTTCTGGTTGGTGATGGGTCCTTTACTTGTCAGTAGAAAATGGAGGTATAGGTATTATCATTTCCTTGATAGACTTGGCAACAAAATTTTCTGGGTTGTGAGAAAATGTTGGTAGATGTTTTCATTGTGAAGCTTTTGTTTATTCGTCCTACGTACAACTTTTTTTTTCTTTTTTTTTTTTTAATTTCTTCTTATGTAATTTGATCAGCCAATAAATGCGAAGGAATTTGTATTGAGTCATTTGTTGACTCCAATATTTGAAGTCACCCATTCAAACATTTGAAACTGTCAAAATATGTATGATATCTAACTAGGATTATTTATAAAATTTTATTTTACTTTGTTCTATCAAACATTAATTAAAAGACTCACAGAATAAATAGACACTATCAAACACTTGGCATTAAAGTCTAGTATTAAAGTTTTCTGCCCCTAGATCAAAATTAAAACAACTGCCATCCAACATTGTTGCAGAAATTTTCTAGTATGATGCGAAAATTCAAGATATGATTGCGGGGGAGCTTCACAATTTAGATTCTGTAGAAATGGAAATCCAGCCCCACTCAAAAAGAATTTACACCCAAATGATAAATAGACTGCTGATTATAACTCCAGTATATGCATATAATTTACAGGTAATTGCCCTGAAACAAACCAGCAATTAAAAGATGCAAAACATGCAACAGAAGAAGCAAAAGTATGTATGTATCATCAGCTAATGAAGCAACCAAAGATTTTAACCATATAATATTCCACCATACAAAATTTGGACACCAGAGCCCAATACCAAATTTGTCTCAGGCGGAATAACTTTAACAACTTCACACTCTGCAATTGAAGAATAAGCTTCAGATTGATCAGGCAGATTTTCAGCATTGCCAACATGTTCATCCCACAAACCATCATGCTTCTTCCTAGACTTGATTAGTTCTGCTATGGTCAGACTATCTTCTTCAGAGGAATCAGTTGTCACCACATGATTAGATTTGGGAGGAAAACAAGGAGGAACAGGAGAGTCATTAGCATCTTTCTTCACTTCTAGACACAATGATGGCCTATTTGAAGGTAATTCAACAGGGGCAGATTCAGTTTTCTTTTGTTTTGAAAGCTCAACTAGCTTTTGAACTTTCTTTGGAGGACAACCAAGGGCAGGAGAGAAATCATTGTTTCTGTTCTTCCTTTTTAATGACTTTGGTGATCTTCCCAAGCTCTTCAATGCAAAATGAGAACAAGTAGAGGCAGCAGCATCACTTTTCTTCATTCTCTTTGCTTTCTTAGGGATCTGTTTAAAACCAGGGAAACTATTTTCTCTCTTTCCTTTTGATCCCTTTGGTATTATCTTTATTGTTATCATTGTTTCTGTTCTTCCTTTTTAATGACTTTGGTGATCTTCCCAAGCTCTTCAATGCAAAATGAGAACAAGTAGAGGCAGCAGCATCACTTTTCTTCATTCTCTTTGCTTTCTTAGGGATCTGTTTAAAACCAGGGAAACTATTTTCTCTCTTTCCTTTTGATCCCTTTGGTATTATCTTAGACATCGAGGGATTTCTTTTTTTGTGGCAAAGCACCATCACTTGCACTTTGCAGACGTGACAGTGATTTCTTCCACCACTTCAGATATCGGGTGGTAACACCTGCCTCGTAATGCCTGGAAGGTATGTACAATTTGGCATAAGTGACAGGCTTACAGAAAGAACTCCATGCAGATTTAGGACTCTTATTTGCTGGAGCAACACTAGCTGGAAGGTCTTGGTCCATCCCAAATTGCATTGTGATTCTCTGCGGTAGGTACTGCTCTACACAGTCCAGCCCAAGTAGCTCCGAAACCCTCAAGCATTGACCCCATGATTGTAATTCCTCTGGCAAGTCACCATCAACCAGTACCCTTATTTCCTTTTCTCCGTAAAACATAGGCAGCTTCAAGTTGTTTAGAGTTTTCGCATAGGGACGCCAGTCAAAACACTCCAGGGATGAATCTAGAAGAAGACTAGAACCATCCTCACATTCTCATCTTTCATCATTAATTTGTGCCACTGAGCAAATCTTGGCTCACCTCTCATGATCAAACTAGGCTCAGATCTCAAATCTTTAAACCTCTCCCTAGCCCATATTTGAACTAACCGAAACGGTGACCATATAGTAATCTCTAACTTCCTATTTTCATCTTCCCAACTGTCTACCAAACTTAAAGCAACAATATTTTCTTTTAAAAAACTCAAATCTATATAAATTCCAGAAAGAACAGCTGGCGAGAGTGCAATTCTAGTCCCTCTAGCTAATTTTACAGCAATTGGAAAAACAGATCTGCTAATTACAGAATTAAAGTTTGGAAAATCAAACCTCGACAGCCACAGGGAAAGAAAGGCTTCATGATCAATTTCGCTCCACTATCCATGAATTTAGCCATCCACTTACCATGTTACGGCTTCTTAGCTGTACTTCTATTGAGTTCCTTTACAGCTTGATTCAATTTCTCCTGTGTTTCCATCAGCTCATCTGTTTCAAGAGGGCTAAAAACAGGGGAACCCAAAACAGAGTACCCTGCAATCATCGTATCCTCTAATGTAATGGTGGCTTCACCCAATGAAAAAATGAAACTTTTGGTCTCCGGACACCATTTCTCAGCAAGACCAAGAACCAAATCATAGTTTCTCCAAATTTCATGCGTCGAATTCAAGATTACTTCATGTATACCGGCTTTCTTCCATATAGATTCATACAGAGCAGCCATCCTTCCAACCCAAGCTTTCCATTTCTTTTGCGGCGGCCTCCATCCGTGAAAGTTTACATTTAAAGGCCAACTTTTGGGTTCAAAAATGGGGGGCAAGGAGGAAAGACAGTGAGTAGGAAGCTCAAAAACTTGGCCTTTAATGGAGTTGACGCAAGGTTTGAGAAAATGGCCAAGTCTCTGTGTAGGCTTTGGACCACCATTGGGTGAAATCATGAGCTCCTCTCTCACTTCAAACCCATTGTCTTCTTCTAATTCGTCCATTGCTGAAACCTCACAAATAAAATATTGTCTCAACAACAGACGAGTTTGTGTGATGAGTTTGTGGGTTTTAACTTTTAAGCGTTCTGTGTGTTTAGGCTTTCAAGAAGAGGGAATGTCAAACCTTCGGCTTCCCCGAGAAAAAAGAGAATTAGATGGTTGATTTTCTTTCCCTTTTAAGGGAAGGTGGGGGGGGGGGGGGGGGGGGGGGGGGGGGGGAAAGTCAGCAGCAGCAGGAGAGTGACCTTTTGGTGACAGAGTCACAGATTAACCGTTAATAGCATAAACTTGATGCCCTTGGCTTGAATCTGGATCATCGAGATTGAGCTGTGAGTTGTCCGGTGCTTTAAACGATTTTATAATGACAAATGGTTTCAGAAAGACCTTTTGTTAATATTCGTTATCCACAAGGGCATTCTAGTAATGACAAGAAACGAAATTTATCACGCTTTTTTTTTTATTTGAACCTACCAAATTACTTTTCAAACTCACTTTTTTATTAATAATTTTATTACATAATTACTCATAATCTAAATTACTATTATAGACAAAAATAATTATATAAAATTATTTTACTTTTTACTCCCTCTTTGAACCCACCGCAAAGCACAATCGAAGTATGCTTATCCCTCATCCAAAGTTGAGCCTTTCCAACTTTTGTTTGTTGTTCTAGTAATTTTAATTTGGGAATACAGTGTTTGATACTGAATTTTATTAAATATCTTCTTCTCTTTTGAATTAAATCTCTTTAGAATTCAATTCATAAAATAATAAAATAAAAAATAATCTCCTTATAATTTAAATATTTTTCAATTCTCTCGTTGGAATGATGCAATTTGTTTCAAACAAAAATTTGAAGCATCCTAAAATTTTGAGATCCAAGTGATAGCAAATTAATTTAATTCGTGGTGTACTCTAAATTTTTGAATTAAAAAAAAAAGCACTTTTCGGTTATAAAAAAATAGCCAAATTGCAGTGCACCTGCGCAGGAAGAAACAGAGGCTGCGATTATACATTTTTATTATTTAACTCGATCAGGAAAAAAGAAAATAGAAAAGAACTCTCATTGTTTTTCCTGTAAACTATGTTATAAAGAGGTTTTAGTTTAAATAGGGATATATTAGGTATTTAGGTGAGTTTATAGAGTAAATTTAAAAATTTCTAACTTTAGTAATGAGTTTAATAAGTAATTGCATTTAGAAAGTATTTTAGTGAGGGAACCAGCTGCCTTCCAACCGGTGGAACATACCCCTTATTTTGTCGTTTAGTTTCCTCACCGTTAGATATGTGCGAAGTTCATCAAACGGCTGCAGTTTGCTAGCGTAAAATTGAATTCCAACCGGCAACCGTTTGAGAGAGCTCTGACGTGGTAGGGTTTTAACAAAACTTTGTCAAATATTTGGCCATCAATTACTTGAAAACATATATTCCGTACTGATAAGCTTAGAGTCATCTATTGTGATTGTGGTATCTGTGTTCGCGATAGGAGATAGGAAGTTGGTCGGAAATTGCAGGTAATTTCTAATTTCATGATTATTATTTAGTAGTTGACGAGTTAAATACAGAAACGGGTCAAAATAGATATTGCAAGGGTGGAACATACTTTACTTCGTCGAGTATTAGCTTAGATAAAATAGAAATTTGAATCAAGCTATATAATGAATTATACTTGACTTTAGGAATGAAGGTAAGAGGATCTCATAAGCGGAAGGCAGGAGATTTCGAGAGTAGTTGTGAAATGTTAGTGGACGCCCACCGTTCAAGAGGAAGTAAAGACAGGGAAAACAACCATGGGTTCATAAGCTTTTTGTAAGTACAAGCAAATAATGAAGTTTTTAAAAATTAGCCCTGCGGTCTTTTGTTCTTTGTTTCATTGTTACTTGATAGTTATTATAGTGTGTTGTTGAATTGTTAGTGCCGAGAGTGTTCGTCAGCTGAAGGCAAAGGATGGAAGGGCATGCATTACGAACGAGGTATGTGAGTATCGAAGGAAATAATTAATTGTATATTGAACATAGACAATACAATAAAAAATTATGTGGTTTATTTGGTTTTATTGCTTCATAGGTTCGGAAGGAAATTAGAAATGCATTCAAAAACTTGCCAGTAGAGGAAAAATGCCAATACAAGTTTCAAAGTAGAAGAGGAGGTAAAGCGAATGTGGAGAAAGTGAAATTCCTTACAAGGTGTGCACCCGATAGATTGGCTGCCTTGGTTTCTCACTTGACAGAGAAACAAAGAAAGGCAGTGTGTGATATTGGATTGGGCAGTATCATTGATCTTAAATGTGGCCGGCTTAAAAGAAAATTATGTGCGTGGTTAGTAGAGAGAATCGACACAGCTAGGTGCGTCTTGCAATTGAATGGTCATGAATTGGAGCTGAGCCCTAATAGTTTTGGATACATAATGGGAGTAACTGATGGAGGAATGCCTATGGAATTACAAGGTGATTCTGCAGAAGTTGCAGCATATCTTGACAAATTTAATGCAACATCTAGAGGAATAAATATAAAGACAATGGAAGATATTTTGCTAACTTCAAAGGATGCGGACAATGACTTCAAAGTGGCTTTTATGCTGTTCACATTATGCACTCTTCTTTGTCCACCAGGTGGAGTACACATCAGTTACAGTTTTCTGTTTACTTTGAAGGATGTTCATAGCATTCGAAATAGAAATTGGGCGACATTTTGCTTTGAAAGGTTGATGCGTGGTATTACTAGGTACAAGGATGAGAAATTGGCACATGTAGGTGGTTGTCTTCTATATCTAGAGGTAAAATCCTTCATATTAATGGTAAATTTGTAGGTTAATTAAATTCCTGATTTATGTCATGATTTATCATGTAAAATACGTAAGGTAACATATGCTTTTTTGTGTGTGCGTGTAATGTGGTAACAAACGTCGATTCGTCCATATTTGTAGAGGTTAAAGCATGTAGGGTATGAGTAATCTTTCATAATGAGTGAATAATTAGTTTAGTGTATGCTGATTGGTAGAACAATTGAGGGGAGCAACGGATTAGGACTGAGAAAATGTGGTGTGTAATTGTTGAATTTGTTGCTGCAGATTCTGTACATAAATTCTGTCGTGTACGGGAAGGTACGAAGAGATAGGTTGATGTGTCCTCTAACACTGTGGAACGGGAGCGAGATCAAAAGGTTCATGAAGTGGATAGAGAAAAAAGGGGGCTATGGTAGCAAACAGGTATTCATTTTTCAACCTGCACAAAATTAAACTTAGTTTTAATAAAAAGTAAAAGAAGAGAAACCTTTAAAAATGTTAACATAGTATAAGATTGACACTGTATTGTTACTTGGAATAGAATTAAATAAAAAAGAATGTGGTTCTGCAGTTTGGGAAGATAATGAAAGCTTATAACAGCTTATATGAATTTGTTGGGAAATATAAAATTAATGATGGCTAAACAATGGCTGAAAACTTAGTGGCGTGTTTTCTATTTTTGTTTATTGAAGGTATCAGTTCGCGTTCCTTCATATGGGGATAGTCGAGCATGTCTTGAAGGGGCCATTGAGCCTTGCGATGAAGAATCGGATCAGACAGGCTATTCAAAAGCAATATTCATGCCTTCGACGGTTGATGATCTAGTTGTTGATGTAGGTGATCTTATGAGAATGACTCAGAGGGTTGTTAGCAGAGTATGGAGGTTGAAGTCACGATTGCCCTGTAGAGAAAACAATGGAGCTCATGAAAATGCAATGGAGTTCGATAACATGGACGAGGTATCTTCTAGGCAGTTGTTGCACAAGGGCACTACTGAGGATGAAGAAGACATAATGTCTGTTATTGAAAAATCCAATAAGTTATTGTTGCAGGGAGATGTAATTGAAGATGACATGGAGACAAAATTATTTGAAATGCACAAATGTGGGAATGAGAAGGAAGTTCGGGGACGCCATAGTAACAGTTGTTGCTTTGGTACTTCTAATAAGGTGGTCTTAGAGTAAAAAGTGTTGAGGATATTATGTTTTAAATATTGTAATTATAAGAAAACTTGAACTAATGTTTGTTTTGTAATTGGGTAGGTGGATGAGAGAATAAAAACATCGTTGTTCGTATTACCTAAACGGACATTGACGATGGGTGGGGTGACCTGTAACCCTGGTTTTCGGCAGGAGAAGGAGATGGTTTTCGACAATAACCAGCCTCGGCATGGTCGTTACAAGGCTGGTCCATATATGTTGGCCGTTCCTTTTTCTAGTGACGAGACTAAGTTAATTGAATACAGCATGGACGATATGCTTGATAAAGGGTAATAACATGGTGTGGTTTCTGAATCATTAGATGATGAATTTGTTTATATAAATATAGAGGGTTAGAATAAGTAATAGCTATTGTTCTGTTAGCTCTTGCATGGTAATTTGTTTATGGTCGATTTAATTTTTCAGGGAGATTCTATTTCAGAGTAAGTATAATCAAGTTAGTAGGAATGACATGCTTTCGCTAGGTCCCGGAAGACTAGTACATGTAAAGGTAAGAGCATAATTTTGTCTTTGCTTTTGTTAATATACAATATGAATTTTTTTTATATATGAGCAGAGTTCATTAATGTCATGCATTCAGTTATTTGTTTTGGGCTGTGTTGCCAACGTTATGGAATGACAATGGTCGAAATTTATGTTTGTATAATATTTTTTTCGCAGATAGTGAATACCGTGACAGAAATTCTTTCTGCCAAAGAATGCTGCAGTAGTGCAAATATGACATTGAGTTGGTTCCTTCCCCCAGTTTATGCTGTGCGTACGTTTTGATATAGCTTCAATATAGTGCAATAGTTATATTTCACATGTTTTCCCTTGGACATATCAGATTCTATGGTTGTCGTACATGTATCTTTAGGGATTAAATTTCAATCTATTAGTAAAACCGTACATATACTCTGTGATGGTTAGTTTCTCATTAAATCTCTCTTCAATCTTCTGGCCACTGTTTGTGGTGTTGAAAAGTTACAGGAAAGGGTTTTGCGGAATGCATGTGACATTGATACATTGCATGAAGATGTTGTTATGCGGGACTTTTACATGAAGGATGTTGGTAAATGTGCTAAGGTGAGGCTTAATGTTACTGTCTTGTACCAGAATTTATTGTACTGTTTATTGATAAAAAATAAGCTTTTTTTGTCAGATATTTGTTCCCGTTAACCATGGGTTTTGTCACTGGTACTTGTTGATTATATTCATTCCCGAAATGCGGGCGGAGATATGGGATCCAAACCCCAGTACATTGACCTCAAAGATGTTCAACTCAGAAGCGAAAACAATTGTGAGTTATGTAATACAGTTATGCATAGATTGAACCCACTCCGCATACTAATGTTTAAAATTGTGTACCTATTCATACATTCCAATATAACCTTTTGCATTCATTAAAGATGGTTGTTGTGTAATTTGCATTATCGGTGCCTAGCTGCGGTCATTGGATAAAATTCTTAATGGGGATGCCCGAAAAGTTTTGGCTGCTGGAACAAAATTTGAGCACTTCACTGTACTACAAGTAACTGAATTTGCAGTCATACCTGAGTCCTATAACTATGGAGTACTTATTCTTTTGATGATGCAGAGAGGAGGAAAGTGGCTGCAGAATCCAACCTTTCAGGTTTGTTTAGAAACATTAGAATTCGTATAATTTGATTACACATGCATTTTATAATTTTAGTGTATGTACCCACCAAGTAGTGTTTATCCGTATTTTTTTTTTGTAGTGTGATTTTGATACTGAACGGTCACAGCTCGTACTACAACTCCTAACCTCGATAGTTAACTCTATCAAAGAGAAAGTAATGGAAAAATCTCGTGATTATAATATGGCCAATAAAATCACCTCGGAGTTGATGTGTGCTGCAGTTGAGAATAAGTATCTGAAAAATTTAAGGAAATCCAGGAAAATGGGACATGGTCGGCGCAAGTAAGTGATGAGATAATTTGATTGTGTTAAAATGTAGATTTATTTACAACTGCAACGTGGTGTGGCTTGCAGTGGACGTGGAAATAGTTATATAGTAGGTTATTATGTTTAATTACCAGTTGATCTTTATCCTCAGGTCTGTCATTTAATAGGACAAATTACTGTAAACTTTTGGTCAATGTCGTTAATATAATTTCCATGGTTCAGACTAGTGTGTTATGTTTTGTTATTCATTTGGTTCGTAGATTGTTAGTTGCCTAGTTTCATAGACAACTGTGATTTACATTTTTGCTTTCGAACTAGTAAAACGTTGGGCCTGAACTTTTAAGTGTCTCATATACACCCAAAGATATGGTAAAAAACCATATCTTTGGGCAGGACAACATTTACGGATTCATACTGCCTTCATGTAAGCAATGAAAGGTTTCTCTATGGCCAAAAAAACATACACCCCATATTTTAATCGATTAAATGGCGTGATAATGCATTCAATCTGTGTAAGGAATACAAAGACGGTTAAAGATGCAATAGTACGTTTTTTCGTTAAAATGCTGCTGAATTAACTTGGTTATTTCCAGCTCTATTTGCATATAGGCCCTGGAAATGACTTGATCATTTCGAAATTATTAGTTCATTACATAACGCCATGAGGTTACTTGAGACGAACATGTACAGGGATAAACATTTGAGCAACTGAGAAAGGATAACGAATAGGACTTTATAGTTGTTATAATCAAACTATATAGAAGCTTGTAAGCAATAAGAGAAGTAGTATAAGAATATGCAACACAGAAGAGGATAATTTATTTGATGTGGAAAATAACTGAGTGAAAGTGCACAACCACGCTATTGCATCTAACCAAAAATATTCTCACACATAGTTCGAGCGTTTATTGTAACGATTCCTTAGGCGTCCCCTTCTCAGGATAACAGCTGAAAAGAAAATATTAGGAGTCATAAGTTGCAGTTGTTACTTATTACAGTATGACACTTGTCACATTCAGAAAAAAATTAGAGAGGATTTGGCATCCTTTTTGGCGGTTTTACAACGATAATAATTAAAATGTAAAAGTACATACCTACATCGGTCTTGATTGTCAAAAATCTGTATAATTCCAAATATTGATGTAGTCATTTATATCCGAGGTGGTGCTGTATTGTGAGTTTGGAAAATTTGATCCAATGAGGTCGACCTGCATATGGTCTAGTGATTCACCCAACATGCTGTCGCCATTCTGCTGGAGCAAGATGTCAGAACTGGTTCCTAATGCTGCACTGATTCTATTCGATGGTTCATACCCCATAATATTTGTGTCATTATATAAACCACTTATGCTGGTGTCACAACATCTTTGCTGGGTTGTGCCTCCACTACCGACATTGTCCCGAAATATGAACCTATTAGAGTCGTTGCCACAGGGTTCTTTAGATCTCACATTATTATTTGCCTTGCACGTACGTACAGTGTGGCCGCCTTCTCTGCATTTCTTACATTTTCTCTGCTCTGTTGGTCTAACCTTTAATTTCTTAGCAGCTCCTTTGGTCAAAACAACCACTGGGTCTTTCACCAAAGGTGCTCTTTGCCTTTCTCCCTTTCTTCCAGATGGCTCAGCAATTGAACACATTCCTTCCAATCTTAATGACAACTTGTGAATATCTATGATGGCCATATTGTAGGCGTCAATACTTTTACCTACAAATTTCAATAAACCTCGACATGCTGTGTGGATTGAACCCACTCGTGCTTCAACGCTCATATATTGTGCAACATCGTTAACGAACTCGCTCGGAATAACCTCTAACTTTGCGTCCTTTCTCCATCTAGATAAGATCATACAATTTGGGATTTCAGGTAAATTTTCTGCCTTCATCACAACAAAAGAATGAGAACAAGGCATCCCCACACTGTTATAGTGCATGCAAGTACATGATAATTTTCTTGATTCTATATAAAGTATCACGGTATGTTCCTTATGCTGGTTGCCAAATTTCTTGACCTGATATGTCTTCGATAACATATCTTCTTCGATTAGAGTAGCTGTTAGCAACCCCTCCTTATCAATTTCTTCACGAACCATATAAAACACAGCCTTTGTATATACATCCGCCGCTTGCTGTTCATATTTCTTCAAGTGTGTTGTTAGAATTGGACAGCCGTCGGTACTATCAAAATCATCTTTTCCTTCACTCTCTCGCTGTCGATCCATGAGACGGTCCATTTGCTTCACAAAGTCTCTAAGTCTCAATTTTCTGTTGACATAATGATTCAAATAAGCATTCATTCCCTCTGACCTTTGTGTGCTACGCATTCCCCCAAAGAAATTTCCTTTAAGATATGCCTCTGCCCATAATTTTCGTTCCTCGTACACCTTCTTCACCCACTCATTAGTTTCGACTCTATGTTTTTGAACCATCAATACCCATTTATGGTTGAATTCATCTTCGTTATATGGTTGGAACATGAACCTTCTGAAATCATTGACAAATTCAGTGTTGTGAATATTTGCTTGCGCATTTCGGCCTAAATGCCAACAACATAGCCTGTGAACTGAGACCGGAAAAGTCTTGATGATAGCATTTCTCATTGCGCGATCTCCATCTGTTATAACAGTTGCTGGTTGTTTTCCCTCCATTGCTGCCAAGAATGTCTGTAACAACCAGACATAAGTGTGCTCCTTTTCATCCGATAGTAAGGCAAACCCAAAAACTATGGACTTTCGGTGGTGGTTTATTCCTAGAAATACAACAAACGGTTTTTTGTATGCATTTGTTCGATATGTTGCATCAAATGCTAACACATCTCCAAACACAGCATAATCCGCTCGTGCCCCTCCATCACACCAAAATAGGTCTCCTAACCTGTGTTCTTGATCAATAGTATACTCATAAAAGAAGCGATGGATCTGCACTTT
>NW_006263303.1:21783032-21812450 GCF_000493195.1 Citrus x clementina | reverse complement strand
TATATTCCTATGTGATCGAATGAAGTGTACTTGTCCGATTGGAGTTAGATTATGATTGTGTTTCCCATAAAAAAATGTACAAACCCATGCAGTTTTCCTTTCATTAAGCGAAATTCGAAATTCAGCTCGACATCCCGTCCTTGTTAAAGGTCTTGCTTCCCTTGACCTGTTGGCAAGTCGAAGGTATTTCTGAGGCCGAAAACCTTGTTTACTGCATACCCACTGTCTTCCAGTCAACATGCCTTGTTTATCGTATCTTTTGGTGTTTCTTCGAACACCAAATCCAACGAACTTTGCGTATTCGTGGTAAAAATGATCGGCCTCGTCTTCCGTTGTAAATTCTTTTCCCACAAATTCCATGTTATCTATAGTCTCTTGAGTTTGTACACCTCTTGTTTCTGTAACCTCATTTTCGTTTTCGTCTGGTCCATCGACGTTAATTTGTTGCTCTAAATCATGATTATTAGAAGATTGTAATAGTCTGGTTGCGTTCTCTCTAGTTTCATCATCCGTCCAGTCATTGCTGTTACTCGTCTGTGTCCGGAATGATGTTCCCTCATTCATCTCGTCTTTAAAGTTTGCTCCACTATTTTCATTGTCTGTACACGCCATAATTTGATGTTGATCTTAGACTGCACACAAAACTGTAACAACTCTGAGTCTGTAGACACTAATAATAACACTAGTTTTATACTCCCGAACATATGCCCACAATATACCATAAACATGTACATTCGTACAATTTCATTATATGTTTACAGTGGGGAGAATAATTGAGTGTTTAAAACGTGTGCCATTTCGTGTTGGTTCGAATACAAAAATATAGCATATTTATAATTTTTCAGTGGCAACATTTCGAAACAATACACCCCCCTCCCCCCCCATTTTCTTCTGACTGTGTTTGCCTGATAAGCAATTAAGTTCATTCGATTAACAATAATAATTGCAAATGAAATTGTACCTCTGCTATTATGATTCAGTAAACTCTAATGTATGCTTCAGCAACTTATTGTACTAGCGCATTGTCTCCGTTTCGAAGGTCTTGTTTCTTAACTCCATCCGGGATAATGCCAGAAATATGTGGACTATAATAATACATGTTGTACCCACCAACGTTGCGTCAACGAAAACTTGCTTGCATCCCAAGCACATTTTTGGCGCCTTCTCCGGTTTCATTTCCCTCCTTCCCAATTTTTAGAGGTTTAAACAATTTTGCGCTTCAGTCTTATTCATTTCGCAACGCAATGAATATCACCATTATTGATTAAGCGCCCTTAATCCCAATTCGTTATTTGTCTTTTGGCCCAAATACAGATGGTAAAAGGTTGATGGAGAAATCAAACTCATTTCAAACAAGTTATAAAATCTAGCCCATTACTATTTTCTCCACGAAATTATAATTAACACCCACGATTGATATTGCACATTCCACTTTGTAACATGACAACTGTGCGTGGCTAGTGGGAACTTTCTGTTACATTGATGAAAGGTCTTTTAATGTTCCAATTTCAACCACTAACGAAATTTACTTTACTTTATGATTACTGGATTAGACATTGGCATGACCATTTCATTTCATCTGAACAATATACTTTATAAAATCCGCTTGTACAAGCGTAGACAATAAATTTCTTAAGTTTAGAGTCTTCTTTCGATCTTCTTACTCTTTGTGAACTCCTATCGATTTTTTCTATAACATCACACACATTATTACATCCAAGTAGCATAAATCTAGTGGTATATAAACCCGGCACCCTGGGTTAGTACCAAGGTCAATTAAAAGCTATATTGAGTTGTTTTCATATGGAATAATGTATTATTCCTTAAAAAGAATAATTTATTTATATTTGCTAAAAAACCACCACTTTTTAACCATGAGTGTTAGTAAGTGAACAATTGTAATTACCTGGATGTAATTATTCATAAATTATTAAGGCAAATACAAAACTTATTGAATACAAACATTCAAACGATTCGGGAATCAAAATAAGAATCATGGGGCGTACCACAATGAGGAAATTAGGAATCAATGGCCTCTATTAGGGGTGGCAAAAATACCCTGTCGGTCCGGACATGTGGCATCCCTTACGTTTTTGGGCAGGGTATTATCTGGCCTGGATGTAAAGCCGGCCCGATTTTGGGCATCATTTCATAAACCTGGCATTCGGATTTTATTAAAAAATATTAAAAAATATATATAATTTTAAATTTTATTTTATATTTGACTCATTTATTACACATATATAAAGTTTTAAACACTTAAAGTTCATATTTTCATGTTAAATTTTATTAAAATTAATTTTAAACTTGTAAAATTACCAAAAAATTCAAAAAAACACATATCATATTAAAAAATATAACATCCGAGTACCCGGATAAAGCCCGGCACAACTCGGCCCATGCATCTATGCATCCGGGTCAGGTCCGCTCATTGTGAGACTCGGACCCGGCCTAGGGTTTTGCCAACCCTACCCTCCATCTGTAGGGAGGTGGAAATAAGTCTTCCATTCGGGATTCTCTACGTTTTCCCTCCCCAAATTATGATAATGCACAACATTATCGTTATTTGGTATTAATTAACATATTATAATAAATAATTTTGTTAATATATTATTACACGTAATAAATATATTAATATATTTATTTTACAATAACAATAAATTAAAATAGATGATTACATAATGAGAAAATAACTATATTACTTTATAATAATAATGAGCAAAATTCATTAAGTACATTTTAGGTTGTTGCACACAAAACTGTAACTCGTTCTGAATGTGCTTAATAGACAAAGTAAATGGCAAGTATAATTGCACTAGCCTTCGTAATCATACTATAGTCAAATATACTAGTGCCACTAGATATAAACTAGCGGATAACTTCAGCTCATTTGAAATGCCGATAGGATTACAAAGTTTGCTGAGAGACAATGAGGGAAAACCATCTTTCTCTATAGGCATAATAAACTATATTGTTCAATTGGAAAAACATTTGCAGAATAGTGAATATTAAACCACTTAACCGTGTTAAAAATGGTCCAACCAAGGTTGACATCTGGACCACCACCCAATCACTTTAAAAAATAAGTTATTCAGCACAGGAGACCAAGCAGAACTAGCAATAATTGCTCCTGATTGACGAAATTCGATGAATTGGTATAAACTGCAACTATGAAAGCGAAAAAAAAAGTTAAAACACGATTACATATAAAACACGCAGTAATAATTGTTCTTCACTTTTATGCGGTGCAAATGTATACTAACAAAGATACTTATCGTTATAAACGTGGACGAAATTAATTATCTCTCATGTGTTAAAGTTATGGAAAATAACAACATTTTCGTTGCTCTTGCCTTTTCATGCCGGAACAATATATCGTTTGTATGCTTCGTATCATTTTGTTCATTGTTTCCCATCATGGGTGACATTTTCAGCGTTAAATATTTAAACCACGTTGTATCATTTATGACGACGAGTAGTGACTTCACTTTGGTGGTAAGAATCACATAAAGATATATTTGGGCCTATGCTTTAAGGTTTGCACTAGAAGCCAATACATGCCATGATTCCATTCATACTCCATAAAATTTACATACAAAATATAAATGCCGACTTTCTCTCATATTCCTACCTAACCCATAAAAGTCATCAAAATAAGTCGACAAGTTTCATAGCCACTACTCACATTCTACTACTTCGGTACACCACATTTTGTTAACTAGCCTACATAACAACATTATTATGGACATAACACGTACACTATTCCTGACAGCGATGGTGCGAAAAATAACAAAAGTTACATGCTTTCTGCTTTTTCAACGAAGGAGCTGATATTCACGCATGGTGGATGTCTCGGCAGTCGATCCAATCCCAGAATGTGGATCCAAATTATTTGCTTGAGTGCGCTGCAAGAAATTAAGGAGTTATTAAATTTCAAGCAATAAACAACTACAAGTCGCTACCACAAAATTAATGCAAACTTACAATAGTTTAATATAAAATATGCAGCATAAAAAAAAGTGACAAATAATGTCGCTTAATGTTATATATGAAAATATATATGACCCTATAGAAGAAGGGTGGAGCCGAACAGTTACTGGTTCGGGGGATGAAAAGGTTGTCGCCTGTATAGGGGCCTTGCACGTTCGCTTACTATGGCCGCCAGTCCCGCACTTCTTGCACTTGTAACGACGTTTACCCAGAATGGTCGTTGTGACTCCTCTTGCACTTGTACCAGAGTCAGCATGAATGATCCCACCCACTGATGGACTCAAAATTGGATGTTTAATGGTTCCATCAACAATAGTAGGCAAATCTTCAAGGTCAGCCAGTCTGCCCCGTGCAGGTTGTGATTGTTGGCTACAACCTGCTCCTTCATCATAGCCTCTAAAAAGAACATTGATTTCTAATTTCAGGAAGCCTCTCAGAATGCACTCCCGTACGATCTTTGCCAAACAATCATCGGTCGGGACATCAATCGATATATGAGCCCAGGGGACTGTTGCCTTTGGATTGAAATCTTGCACATTAGGTGATGTTGCACCAACGACGACCATTGCTGCCAAACTACAGAGTTGGTGGACTTTGAAGTGCATAGGCCTCACCGTTTGAAGAAGCACGATGCGTCCCATGTACAGAAGCTCAAACCTAAAGTAAAGCGGATGGGGGATTTCTGGTATTTGTTGTTCCATCTCCTTTGGGTCCTGCACAATAATGATTTTCACGAGTTCGTTACAATGAATTTTAAGTATCTAACTGTAACATAAAAATAAAAGAGAGATATTGGAGAATAACAAGTAACAGAAATGGTAAACTACTCTCAAACTAAGTCATCCACTTCAATCGGAAGTAATTGGCGATTTTCCTAAATGACATAACATGTATTTATATGCGATTATAAGAATTCACTGTTCTGCCTTTCGTGGTCATCAAGAATGCAACAGAATCATCTAATTATTTTTAAATCAACGAACACTATTCGTTGACAGTGCAAATGCAGGCTTACTTTGTAGTTGATTGACAACATTTAGCCCACTCAGTTAATTGTTATGTTCGGGTCCACGTATTTTCACGCGTTACAGAAGAAAACAAAAAAAAATTCACCTGTATTTAACAAAGAAGCCGAAGCACATTGCATTGATTACACGTAATAAGATAAAAACTAATCAAGTTGCATATACGAGAAAATGGTAAACGGGTCATTGCCCAAAACTAGGATGTACTCCTACTTCTAGGTCTAATAATTTCTAGTGATCAGATAGGGTGCATAATTGTTGATTTAATGACCTCGGGAGTTGCATTTAAGCTATAGATCAGTTTCGGTGCCATGATTGACAACAACTTCCACAGGGTGGATAATTGTTTTTTAAGATGATTGTTTGGCAACAACTTTATAGTTTCATATTATCCACATATTCTCCCTGCAAAACAATTTGGTTATCGGAATGTAGATTTATGTTACCCAGCTTGTCCGCATATTTCTTCGGCAGCAAGGAACGATGATAACGCCGTACGATTTTGACTGATTTCAATGTCACCATTTACATTGACTGTAATGAGTTAACTTCTCAGGATCAACGAGACCATGCAATCTGTTGTATCATCACCTTCGTTCATACCAGAAGTAGAGGAAATGGAGGTAGTCAATTCGTTGATTATATCACAATGGAGCACGTTAATTTGGTCACATATAAGCACTGATCTAGTACACTGAAACATACTGACATTTATGAATAGTCATCACAATTATCCATGATCTTATGTTAGTATGTGTTATATTTAGCTATTACAGATATATTGGATAACTCTTCTTCTTTTGCTGGACTACTACCTGCTTAAATTGCTTTTGATTATCTAATTTTGAAAATTAGCTTATAGCTAAGGGTGGGCACAGTTCGGTTCGGTTCGGATCGGTTTTTTCAGTTTTGGGCCTATTGGAGCTATTTTGAATTTTCAAATTTTTAGCCCATTAGGTTTCATAAGTGTAATAATTTTTTTAAACAAGTTCATCCTAATTTCATTACAAATATTAACAATAAATACAAAGTATTTAAAACACATTTTATCAATAATATCTTACTAACTATTAATAAATAATTAAATAAACAATCTATAATAATAAGATGCTAGTTTAAAAAAAAATAAAGAAAACTTAATGGTAAGCAACATCAATCAACTATCATTTACTCCTCAGCGACTTGCTGTTGTTCTTGAGATTGCATTGGCCTAAAAAATTCTTCATGAAATTGAAATTTATAAAATTTACGAAATTGTTATATATTTGATTTTAGTGTTTAATTTGGGACATAAAAATTTGCAAAATTGTAACACTAACATATATATATACTCTGATTGTGTGTATGCAAGTTTATGTTAGCTATCTTACACAATCAGTTAAAAATTAACACATTTATTTTAATAAAATTTAAAAATAATTCGGTTTTTCGGTTCAGTTAAATGAACCGAATACCGAACTGACATTTCGGTTTGTTTATATATTGTACCGTTCATTTTTTTTTTAAAAAAAACATACCGAATTCGAAAAAACCATCGATTCGGTTCGGTTTTTTTAAGACTACGATTTTTTTGCCCACCCCTACTTATAGCGTGTCATTTTTAAATGCTTCACCTCGAAGTAAAAATAATTGTTATGGGACATTCTACATAATTTAGATCCACTTTTCCATCTTGCATTTATTGTGAAATGATAAGACCTCCTCCTGCGTAACTGATATTGAAGAAAATTTAGCTTAAATTCTATCAAGCGAACGAGCGCACTTAGACAAAATAAGTACATTGGGGTATTTTGGTCATTTTGTCTGGCCGAATAAAGTGTGAAATAACGTCCCCAAGGTTGTTGCGCAATTCGACGGATATGTGCCATCTCATTTTCATTCTGATCCAATGGTCTTCGTTGTGACAACGGCAGCCCCAAGACTAGTAAGTAATGAGAACTTTTCCCGTTCATGTCAACGTCATGTACATACAATAAATGCCTAAAAAGGGTGCATCAACTTATGACCTGAATAACAATTGAGAGAAGTAAAGGTGCAACTAAAGCTCTCCATCTTGGACTTCACAAACTATACAGCCATCCTTCGAGATCTAACTCTCTGGACCAACCATGTCAGGTTGGTGCATTATCTTTCCTTCTATTGATTGTGATAAATTTGTGAGATCCTCATTCATGCAAATGTTTTCTTATTTTCCCGTTCGGGTAGTTGACAAAGGGCTTTACCCGTGAATATTCCAGTTTCAAATATTCACACATAACGAATCAGTTATGGTTGGGTTAAACAAAGATCCTGCAAAACTTTACATTGACTGTAATTAATGCGATGTAGTTTGTTGGTTCCCAATTTAGTGTAATTATTGAACTTTTTATTTCAGCCGAATCTGTTTCCAGTTACACTCCCAGTTGTAATTATGTATTTGTGAATGATTAACATATAAGGTTGAAATCTTATGTTTTACGACCCATCAAATTTTTTTCTATTGCACATAGTACTTTTCTTCGCTTAACTAACAATTTTTTTGTTTCACAAAATAATTCTAAAACATGTTGGTATGTTATTTTCCCATGCACCATAAATTTGTAACAGTTTTGTTTCAATCAGCCACCACATTTACCTCAATTAATGGTCTCCATGTTGTAAGGGTATGTTTCATGCCTAAGCAGATGCCAGCCATGGGTTTAAGCCAAATGGTTATTTATAATAGTTCCAATTTCTTCAAGTTTTGTCCTTTTTTCTAATTATTTAGGGTTCACTATCTAATTTATTGATAGTGTTTCTGTGAAGCATGTATTTGGAAGGCGTTTATGTCATAATTTAAGTATTCCTATTGTTTGTTTACGGTTTACCCTGGTCTTCTAATCTATTGTAACAACACAGTTCATGTTTTTTATACGGGTCGATTGTAGATTCGTTTAAATTAGCCATAGTTCCAATAACTGAGTGGTGAATGGTCCTCCAATTGCAGGCGACCGGAGGATAAATAACAACATGGACCTGGAGTTCTCTTGCAGTTTCAGTGCAAACTGTTGGACTTTTTCTTTCACAACTGCTATTGGAAAATTTGAGGCATCATGGGGGGAAGATGGCCGTCACCTATCAATGACCTTCACGGTGAATGGGGTTGACTTTGTGTTTGGGGTAGCTCGTAAGTTATTGGAACTGCTCATCCAGACATAAGTGTAGCTACTACCTGATGGTGTATTTTGTAAATGTTATTATTGTCCAAGTGGGCACAAATCAGGAGCAAGTTGACCGAAGAGTTGTCCTTCTTACGTAGTCGAATGTTTTTGAATGTTAGAATACTATAGATAAGCCATCATGTAATGGCTTTATCAATGGTAATAACAGTCGTACTATACCACTTCTGTCATATTTGGTGCTGTTTTGGATAAAACTCATTGTACTTATTTATGCATTGCCTGTTAATACATAAAGTTTAATGCAAATCATACATACATTGATAGGTCTATTATATGCATGCAATTATTTGAATTGAATGTTGCACCTGTACCAAAAACCCCATCCTTACTAGTTTGCAAATGAATCTCATAGGCATGTTGTTTATATAAAGAATGTACAGGCCCATAATATTGAATGGGCCTCAACAAACTCCCAACTATCATTTTTTTGTCATGAAATATTATAGGAACATGAGGATCTTTATGGTTTATTTGAAGGCACTTGGACATATTGATTCTTATTGAAGAGTAGGCTGTGAGAGTTCAATGTGCAGGGTGAGAATTAATTGAAGGAGCTTTTACCCATGAACTGCATTTATCCAATGGATGAGATATTGGATCATTATATTAATTACAATTTACGGAGGCATTAATGATATTATACAAGAACATGTGTTAATGAATTCATATGGATAGATGGTTGAAGAAGACAGCACCAGCTCAATCAATATCTCCTCCACTAACAATATGTTGTAGCGTAGCATGTGGCATCCCTTATCATAACAGGAAAATTATGTCAATTATATTAATGTCATATATACGTGGGGTGAACTAAAAATGCAATCGTACAATGGGAGTCGAAACCACTTGGGTGTATGCTGCATTACAAAAGTGTAGTCTGATTAGTGCGGAATTCACTCTGCAAAAAAGAGTGCAATAAACAGGAAAAAGTCACTTGATTGAACTTATTACAATTGAAGCACCACTCATTTCGTTCCCTTAATAAATTCCTCATAAAACCAAGTAACACTGCAACAATCTCCGTGAGTCTTCATGCTGAGGCTGACAACTCCAATTTCTAAAGATTATGCGATGTGAGGTTAAAAGCATATCAAAGCAGCCTATATTTTTGTCTTCCTCAATTCACACGTCCAATACAGAGAAAATATGATACGGAAAAATTGGATAAATTGCGAAAATTTAACTCTTAATCATATAACTTTGAGTTTATTAATCGAAAATTTAACCAAGTACACGACGAATATGAAACCATGAACCAACCTGCACGGTTATGAACAAAAGTCTTACATTCCATAATTATCTTAGAGCAATTTGTGCGATAATACTCTATTACTAACGAAAGCCATATATGCACAAATGCTAATTACGCACTAGATCCAGGTTGAAACAACCAACCATTGACGACTAGTGCACCCACCACTGCTGATGCAGCGGCCAGAGTAGTACCCAAAAACCAAACAATACCCTCTAGCCTACGAACGCGTCTGTTAACATCATTATTGATTTGAGGAAGTGGATGCATTTCCCGCAACACATGCAATCTGGCGTCTGCGAAATCATAAATGTTGTAGCACTCCTCGATATCTGGCAGCCAAAATTCCTAAAATTTGCACGTGTCACAAGCAAAATACAACCGGCCAGGATTCGCAGAAGATTCTGAAATCCTCACAATGGACCGCCTGCGTTCAGGGCACCTACAGTGTCTGTTCTTAATTCGGGGGTAAAGAGGTTTACCATCATTGGTGCTGCTAGACGATGCCATGGAAGCCCTGGTTCTTTTTTTCTTTGAAGTGGACTATAATAATTAAAAATAAAAACTAGGGTACAATTAATTTATTCTAAGTTTATCTCTAATCCCACCCATCTGTAGGTTTGAAATTCAAAATTCGAATGACTGTCTTTTCTGACAATGCAAATGTATTTTCTACAACTGTGGATCAGATGCATAGGGTTATTTCAGTAATTTTGGAACGAACAGAGCCGTCCCTGCATATCGGGATTAATTAATCTCGCATAATATCACAGATCCCCATTAATGCATCAAAGTAATTTGTACATATTGTGATTACAAATATCACGAAACGAGGCCACGTGGCCCTTTCGAGAGGCAGATAAGAAAAGGTACTTGCTGCCCAAGTTTCAACGCACCAATAGTGTTGTCCATTAATTTCTTCGACAGAAATGTGGCCAGTAAATCGCAGCAGGGACAAAAATCCATGTCCACAATAAGTTTCGTTCACAGTGTTGAAATATTTTCATATAGTGTGTTGAATATGCATTCGAACAGTAACCAAAATAATTGATATTGACATGTCATTTATTGTTTCTAAGTTAAATGCATGTACTTCAGTAGGAGATGTGGGTGGCGGAGTAATATCTCTCACGCTCATCAACTCAGCAACTTATTTTCAAAGAAACAAGTGACCGTCCATTTGTAAATTAGGCTAATAAATGAAAGGTCGTGATCTAAGCAAAAAGAACCTTGGTGCCCAAGTAAGCTAACGATCCCCCATCTTCATCACCTATATTAATAATGAATCTCTCCAACTTCAAGTGAACCTATGCATATACTGCATAACCTAACGACGAAATTCCAGCTTATAAGTAAGTTATCGTCTTATGCTTTTATACATTTTTATAATGTCGGTGTTTAATGTAAGTGTACTTCTTCAAGTGAAATGATTATGTAACTTATGGATTATGGGTTCAAATGTCTATTTCAGCAAATCAATGGCAGCTGAACAAGTCCCAACAGAAGAGTGCTTTACTTTTGCCCTTGAATACATGGATAGAACGGTGCTGCTGAAAACTAACAAGCCCTTCGACTTCAATATGCTTCAGCTATGTAACGTAGCCTCCATGGTGCTGAAGCGACCTGAATCTCCCAGAAAGCATGTCTTTCGTCCAAGAGTTCACATCCCTTGGGCATTCAACTTGGATGTACCCGTAATATCTGACAACTTGCTTCACAAAATCGTGCAAGGTTGCATTAGAAGGGGACTTCGCAATCTCGATATAGGAGTATATTTCACTAATGCAGATGCCACCCAATTTCAGCCGCCAATGATAACCGGCATGCAGCCCAATGCATTGACAGTTGCGGCAACGAAGTCTGCACCAAATCAACCATCAAATTATCGAAAGCGTGAAAACCCAAGCATAAGTTCGAGTGACGAGGGTCCCAGCAAGCGATTTGCACAAGTGCAAAATGTTCCTGAGGATGTATCACCAAATGTTGTACATGAACGGGTGAGAGAATTACATAAATTGATGTTTTTGCGTACTTCACTTGATAATATTTCTAATGTATGATGTAGTGAATCCTCAGTTCACAGCCGTTCATTATTAGTAGCAGACGTAGAGGCAGAATTAATTACCTACTGTTTTGTGCTTGTTAATGTTCGAATTGTAACAAAAATTATTTCTGATTGTCTATTGAAGGAGGAGATGGAAACGACAGCGCAACAGCTCTGCGAAGACAGTGACGTGGCAACAAAAATAATTCCTACATCTCAATAGCTGAAGTGAATGGGCCCACTTCCAGAGATCGTCCCCTCTACGTTAATTAATATGTTTTTTTACTAAAGTTATGTAAGATGGTTGTGTGACTAGTATTATCAATGTTGCACCTGCCGAGTTTTAATGTTGTAATAATATGTCGTTGTTTTTGTGCTGCTTGCAATGTCTTGTGTACCATTTTTAAACATTTATTGGCTTCAGTCAGCAGGTGGCTGTAATGAGCATCGTCGTCACTGATAACAGTAGAGTTTGAATATTGTGGGTGAATGGTATGCGACAAATAACAAAAAAAATTATATTTTGTCAAAAGTGCAATAAGTCATAAAAGTAACTGGTTAATGATAAAGTTATGACATTGTTTTCCGCACAAGATTGTCACTCGTAAAAATTTATGGAAACCATTGTAACTCGTGTCATAGCAAAATTATAAGCCAGTATGTAAGGGTCCCAGCAAGGTACACATGCATTCAAGTTGTGAGGTGGGAGAAAACGAAACTAAGTAAGGTTCTTACTTTGAAACGGGTGACCTATCGGTTGAGGACCAATAGCAATATAAGTTAAGTTATGCCTTATGATAATTTGAGCGGAAACATTCATAAGTTTAACTTGTTTATTTAACTAGTTACAAGAACAAATCTTATGCTTCGTAAGGAAATCACCGAGCAAATTAAATGAACCTTGAAAGCTGCACTACATAACAGGAAGAATAAAATGAACATTCGACAGTCTACAATCAATTTACGAATAAGAGCAAACAAATACTCGAATATATACAAAATTTTCTTGTTTTTTACACTAACGAATTTGCTCAACCTACAACGAGGTTATATCAAAAACTTACATTTAATAGATAATCTGCACTTATTTGGAAATTGTCGATCCAATAAATAATCTAAAAATTTTCCTACATGCTAGTACATTTCTTCACTCATAAAAATTATTACGCAGTGTCGTTTGACCATTTGAACCGTTATTGCTCCTGCCCAGAAATTTCATCCTTAACATGTTAAGCCCAAAAAATTCCAACTTTCAGAACAAATTTATAAACTCTGCCAGAGATATTTCATTGTATGGGCTCTCCACTAATTGAGAAACACAATTAAAGGGCATATCCTTCAACAACAGGACCGTGAAGGCAAGTATAAATTTTAGCCAATGGCAAATCAATGTAACTCGTGTTGAATATGCGGCAACAAATGTATCGCGTAGGAGAATTTACTGAGGACGACACGTGTACTTACTTCAGATGCCTATCCAATAACTTGTTACTTGCCGTCCACTCCACGTACGAATAGAAATATTATGAACATCTTTATTATAAAACCATGATCTCCAAGGCTATGTGGTATATTTGTTGTTCCAGGAACACTATCACTTACAATTACACCACTACAGAACTAAAAGGGTTTATATGCAAGCAATTGGAAAAACAACCATGTGAAGAAGATCGAAGACAAGATTGTATGGACTGAGGTTTGGGATTGCTCAATATACACGGGTCAATGGTTATGAGTGACTTTTCGCGAGGTTAAGTTTGCAAGGAACAGGTGTTGTTTTTTAGGTATTCCTTTAATAACATCACATAATATCATTACTGCTATGATTTTCAATGCCATGATGAATGTGTTTTGACATAATGTTAGTCCGTATGTAATGTTCATGAAAATTAAGAATAAATTGTTATATAGAGGTATATTTATTTGGCCGAAATTGCACATGTATATAACGACATATAATCACTTATCTATTCACTGTTTAAATTCATTAATAAAATGTCTCGCTTATTATTTCCCCTATTCGGTCTGTTAAGACACCAATTTTGCTCAATGCAGGCAATTTGATCATTTTTACTTGTCCAACAAGTACATTGTTGTTGATAACATAATGGAGGCAAGAGATCAGACTATTGATCGTCATAAAAAGCAAAAATGTACTGATCAGAGCTCTCAATCAAAGGCAAATTTCACTCCAGTACAAGATTCTGTAGGGTCATATATGCAACAATCTGCACTTAATTTGGGCACAACAAAAAATACTTTTGAAAAAATTACCAGACATTTGAGGGAAAAAATAGTCCGAAGAGAATTGTTTGGGGGAAAACATGGGAAAGAAGAATCCTGTAGATCATTTGAAAACCAGCCACTGAAACTAGGCAAATGCCCTGCAACTTCCAGTATAGCCGAACGACCCATAAAGAGTAATGAAAAACCGACAGGGAAGACAATTATGCTATCGCACAGAGACCTCATGGACACATTTGGACAGAATGATGTTTCTGATGCTGATGAAGATGATGTCATAAACAATTTACATACTTGTATAAACCTCATTGCTTCTGCAATTGATGAAGGGACAGGTCAATGGGTTCGTGAACATAACAAGGGGGCTACACAATCGTATTCCGATGATGAGGAAGATTTTATTCCAGACAACAATCACAGTGTCACTTACTTAGAGGGATACTGCTCGGACACTGATGTTACTGTACTGTACATAGGCACAATCCCTCGCTGCCGGGAAATACACCATACTACTGGTTTCTTATTTGAAGATAATGTGCATCACAAAATGATAATGCGTCAGGGACAACTTTTTAGGGATGAATTTCAGTTTCGACGGGCTGTAGAGGTATTTTCTCTTCGGGAGGGATTCAAATTATGCATTATCGAGAATGGTCCTGATTTGATCCACCTTGAGTGTTCTTTATTACGATGTGATTGGAAAATTGTGGGAGCAAAGATATCAACAGGGAACTCTTTCATTGTTAAAGATATTTCACTGACCCATGCTTGTCATATAAAACGAGCATTTAAGTGTACAAGCAAGTGGATAGCTGCAAATTATCTCCATTTATGGAAGCAGAATCCAGAAACGGCCTCTGTAGAGGTTAAGCAACAAATCATTCAAACATTCGGAGTTGTATGCCCGGAATGGAAGATTTTTAAAGCAGAAAAGCGTGCACAACAACTTCTGGGCAAAGATCACGTGCAGGGATATACAAGGCTTACACAGTTGAAGACCGAGATTGAACGAATAAACAGCCACAACATTGTAGTGTTGGAGACTAAAGACGAAGACAGTGGATGTAGTAAAATATTTCATAGGATGTTTGTATGCTTCCATGAACCAGCCTTTACTTTTAAGATGAACTTTCGTAATTTCATCGCAGTTGATGGCTGGGTTATAAACAGCGTACATAAAAGTGTCATGCTGGTTGCTGCTGCTCTTGATGGAAACAATGACATTCTACCAATTGCCCTCGCCGAAGTGGAAATAGAGGACTTTAACTCTTGGTATTTTTTCCTTAATAATTTAATTCGAGCGTTGAGAAGGGAAAATGGAGAGGGACTATGCATTATCACAGATGGGGATAATGGGGTTCTTGAAGCCATCGAAGATTGCATTCCTCTGGCTCACTGTAGACAATGCTGCTGCAGCATTTACAATCAGATGTTGGTACAATTCCCTGATCCACCTGTGAAAGACTTATTCTGGGCTGCCTGTCGTAGCACGTCGGAAGTGCAATTCACAAGGTACATTAAAATGATACAAAGTTCAAGCATTGAATGCCATCAGTGGCTGTTTCAAACACAATGGAAGAAATGGGCGTTGCATTGCATGCCAGTTTGGGTCAAATGCACAAATGTAACCATCATGCTCACAGTATACCTTCGAAACAGTTTCGCAAAATTTTTTAGCCTTAGCATTGCTGATAGGTTTGCAGCAATTTCATCTTTCATAGCAGATACATATGAACGACGACGATTGTCAGGTTGGAATTGGTTGAGGAATAAAATAACTCCATCAGTTCAGCAGCAAATTCGTAACCGTGTCATACAAGGTCAACAAATCAGGATATTATATTCAACAGGGCGCCAGATGAAAGTTGAGGATACTGATTCTATGACTTATGAGGTGGACATTACTTCAATGACTTGCACATGTCGATTGTGGCAACTATCAGGGATTCCGTGTTCTCATGCTTGTAGATGCTTAGAAGAACTAGGTGAGAACATTGAAGACAATGTTCACCAACTTTTCTCGATGGACCAATATCGGACAACTTATGCCTCAGGTATGGATAAACTTCCCGAACGATCTAAATGGCAGCTGAAATTATGTGATGAAATCCTGCCGCCCTCCGCACTAGACAACACATCATTTATTGCTGATGATTTATATGACCAAACTTTGGTGCCAACTCAGAATGACACGAAAGAGACTCATGTCGAGGCATCTGGTGCTAAGGTTAGTGTAGATAACAAGTTTGTTTCTTCCTCTATTTATGTTTATCTCCAATATGCAAATATTAGCAACTCATATTTGGAACACTTGCATTTATCATAGACCAATTTCTCATCCGCCCATGAAAGCTTCTATAACGAATGAAGTCTTGTAACGTCACCTCAGCCTCTACAGAAGGCAGAATAAGTAAGATTTTTACATTTTTCCTCATCGCCAACAAATATTGCTCCTTCACTTTCAAGTTTTGTTCATTTGCATGCAGGTTTTTAAATAAGACGAATTTTCCATATAAGCGAACGGAGACCACGCATCCTTATGATGACAATATTAAGAATAAGATTTCACTGAATAATTAATTTCTTGTAGCGTGACACCTCAGCATCAATTGTGCTCTAATTGTCCTTAAAAGATAAAACATGGAGCTGAGTTTGCATGTTTTGTTCTTCAAATTTAATCTGTCACAAGGGTGTAACTAGGTTTCCTTATCTCTCCCATGGTGCAAGGCATGATGAATCCTAGATATCACTACTTTATCGACCTTTAATCCCTCTAAAGTAATTTACTATTGTACTTATGCCAAGTTTAGTGTTCTTTTATTTCCTTCAATGCACAACAATGTGTGTCCAATCTTCAATAACAATTCAAGTTCAAGGCAAATTCCAATTGTTATGCATTTTTAATATCATAACTGGAGATCCGGAAATGTTTGATTGTCGCTGCGACCTAAGCGTCTACCAAAATACGCGTATAGGTCAGATCTGTCAAAAGCATCACCATTAACCATGATGCTTTCTCTAAAGACATACATCTTCACACAAATGAAAGATATTGCCTACTAATAATTACCCAGTCACTACAATAACTATCATAATAAACTACAAAGTGATGACATAATGCATGTCTATGGGTAAATTTATACAATAAATGCATACTTCTAATTGTTCAAAGGACAATCTGCATCTTCAACTGGTCCTCTGTTTGCTGATAGAAGAATTTCATAGGTTCTAATATAAATAACCTGAAGAATAAACCCAATAGTACAACATCATCACAATGGAAAAGCATTTCTATTGGACAATGTACAGTAGTCCTGCCACCCACCTAACTGATACACACGGACATACTGATAGACTTAAACAACACATGTCGCATGCAATTGCAATGTCTCAGCATTCATAAAGCTAAACCATCTGACAAAATGTTGTATCAGACACCGTCGTAAATAAATGAGTTTACTTATATAACTTCCCAGCGTACTAATTTCTCTAGGCAGGTACTCAATTCCATATGGAACAACTACCTAAAAGCAACGTGAAGCGATGCTGATTCAATGACACTTAAATGAAGATGTTTTAATGCATACACAATACTAAACATCATAATAACAAACACGTGAACAAAGCAATAACCATCTTCTTCGAATCAAAATAAGAGAGATGTCGAATTTTGCAACTGCCATTGCCAGAATGGCCTCCTCAAAATAAAGCAGAATAGAATAAAAAGCACCAAAAATTTTATAAACCCAAAGAAATACTGCCTAACTAGTTTATTGTGGTCCAACCAAAGACTTACCACAAAGCTTACCTATAATGCAAGCACCAATTTCGGTGTGCATTGTTTCTGGTTCAATGTGTAAAAACAAATTTCACATTAATAACGTTACGAACATAAATGCATCTTCATTCACATAAAGTCCAAACGAAGATACCTTATAAAGACAAAAAACGGAGAGGTTTGTATCTATAGTATATGAAACTAACAACACGTGATGAACATCAAGCCAAGTCGAGATATTTTATTAGCAATAGTAGTAAATTGCTTCATTTTTTATTTTATTGTCATTTCATTTTCAGCTAAATAATTCCACAAACTTAATCAACTGCCAGTCATCATGGTTTCGATAATCATCTGCCAGGCACACAACACTTTACCAATTTCCATAATACATATGAAAATTGCACATATATTAGAATAATTAAGGATTTTAATTTAACAACAAAGAGAGTATCTTCATTTCAAAACTACTAACTACAAAGCTTCTTAGTTATCATTCTAACATAATTTGCTTATAATATGTTTTTATAATGTTATTGTTCATATTATTCATTTAATTAACAAATCAAAAGTAAGATTACTCTCATTACTCAGGCCTATAATATTCTTAAGTATACAACATCATACTTAATTTATCCATGCTTAATAATATATTTCACACCTCAGCACTAGTCCAATTGCTTCATGTATATATATATATGCAGATATATTTTGATTTAACCAATTATATTTTGATATATATGACTGACAACATATGAACCTCAATAGACATTGTTTTGCCTGTGCATAAGGAAAACAATACATAAAAAAGGGCTAAAACATCCTATCTTGTCAACACCATATACTCTCGCGGCTTCCTGATAACAGTTTTTCTCTAAATTTCCCTGCATTTTCAGGATGTTATATACAATTGTCGAAAGTACCTTTCAATCAACTATTTAGGCAAAATTTCTTAAATGACAAGTTTTCTTGCAAATGCAACATACAGCAATTTACCCAATAAGACATAATGGTTAATAATCATTATGATATCCACAATTATTGCCATATATCATATGTTCTCATTTGCATAGTTCGAGGATCTGTATCAACTTCAAAATAAATTTATCTTCATAACAAACTGACTCACTTTGTTGCTATAACATACAACATCACCAGCTGAATTCGCACATTTGTTGCTTACTCGAAGTTAAGCTCCCATGCCATTATCTCAGTCGGTGATCTCATAGACATGAAGTTCTGCAACTTTCGCAACACAAGCAACAACCACCAGTTATTAACAAGCATAACAAAAAATAATATAATTTTGCATATGGGAAGTAAAAGTAAGTGAAAATAATAACTTCAACAATTCATTTTATAACAATTATTCACTTATTTCACTATATCGACTGCTAACAATTAAACTCTTCATACAATCCGTAAGAACAATAATCGGTGTCCAACATAAATCTAAAAGATTTACCTTTCTGTCCATGTAATCGGCGTCCGAACATGCCTGAGCAGTCACCAAATTTGGGGTCTTGCCATTGATCGCGAGGAGACAATTAGTACGTCTTCCCCACTGTGCCACAGCCACGAGCGATGCAGTGATTTCGACTGATTTCCCAATTACTTACACTTTTCTTTTCTTTTTATTTTTCCTTCGGTTATTTGACATTGCTTTTACCGGCCACACCATTTGTCTTCTTTAATTTGCTGTTCTTTTACTGACCGTTCGATTTCACTACTCTTGAATCCAACAGATAAATCACAATAGGACAAAATTGCGGGTATGTTCCAACCGGTGGAAGGAAGTTTTGGCCTTTAGTGAGTTCAAATAGCCATATCATTTCTCTAATTATTTTTATTTATTTTTATGCAAAATTTATCATGCGATTGCCATTTAAATGATTTTTTCTTCTTTTGATTTGATATTATGAAAACCTAAAGAAATCGTAACATGGTTTTCTTGTTCGTGTTAGAATAATAAAAAATTAAAAAAAAAAGTAGGTTACGAACCTCCCCAAAAAAAAAAAAATTTAATTCTCCTCAATCTAACCCAAATTATCAAGTAATAAAAAACCAATTAAAATCGCTTCTAAGGACTTTGGATTGCATATCAAATTATACAGTTGCTTGAGATTACAACAAAGGGCAAAGATAGAAAAGTATTCTCAAATTATATTTAGGTTTGAGAATTGTGAGGAATGCAAAAATTAAAGATGGCAACTACAACATTTTACGTGCGAATACAATTAGCTTGGTAAGTTGTGTTGGGATAAAATTTTCCCATGCTATTACCATCAATATAATACAATTATTCTGACATAACCAAATTCCGTAGCACACAATTAGCTTGATGATTCGGAATCTCGTTATTCACATGGAGATAGCAGCTCAATTTTGTGCAGTAACAGCGATCATGGGGAGTGATTGCAAGATTTTAAAAAATCCAATCACTGTAATCAAACTAAGCCACAAAGATATAATAGCGTTAAGTTCTAATGAAATTCAGGAATCTGAATTTTTGAAAGAAAATTAATCAGTCAAAGTTGATTGGTAAGATGAATCCCTCTCGGATTCATCTTAAGCATTTGATTTAAACAATCAATTCATCTTATATCATGGGAGAACTGAATGGAAGCATTTGACGTTTTCGAGTGTATAGAATTTAGCCGATGACAATTTGTCCAGAAAATTTCTTTTAAGCACCCAACTACAAAACTTTGATGCATCCTATACTAGCATGGATGTCCTATTTGATATTGAAATGCTATAACTTTCAAGTCTGTAGAAAAAAAAATTAATTATGAAATAAAAGTTAATAATCTATAGTAAATACAACTTCTAAATAATAATTTTGATAAAAAAAAAAGTAAAGATGTTATAGGTTTTTCATAATACAAGTATAAGAACAAAACTTAGTTTTCAAGTTATAACAGCTAGTGTTTATTAAACACTTTAGAGTTATAGTATTTAAACTGCAACTGTCCAGCCTCAATATCAATCAAAACCTTAATTAGTAGTAGACTATGACGGGCTAGTAATCTTTTCTTCTAAATCCACCATATTTACTCTGTTTTCTACATCCATAGGCAGCAACGAAACCGGATAGCACAAGAAGTTAGCTTGTTTTGATCTGCATATAAAAGCAATGAGCTTTTGAAGGCATTCAGAAACAAAGATGAAGATGAATGATATCTTTTCTTTGAATTTATATGGTCATATTTGTGAAAATGTCCTGATCAAATCTCATGTACTAAAAAATACACATGTTGATACAACCTTCCACATTCAGTTGGATCAACCTGAATGTTTACAAGAAGGGCAGCCCATCGATGAGTCCAATTATGAGCAGCCCATGAAGGAAGCCACATCACATGTTGAGGAAGAAGCAACTCGTAATGAACGGTACACAGGCACACGAGTGAGAAGACCCCCTGGGTGGTTTAAAGATTATGTCGTGTAGTGAAATTGATAGGGCTCTATATTTGCTGGGAGGTGTATCACATGTACATGACACGAATCCAACAATGTTCATTCCAATACGTTTTCTTCATAGATTCTCTTTTGTGTTTCTAATTCACAATTCAAAATAATCAAACAATTGATACATAGGCTTAATAAATTCCAGTGCCACAATCAAGGAAACTCCTTTACCTCTCTGTTAATCTTGCTGGGATTACTTAACACCTAAATGCCTCAAAGCAATAGTTATGCAACACAAACACAAACAAGACTTTCTCGAAAGTCGAAACCAGTTGAATTGTCAAAAGAAAATTTCCACGCCAAATTAAAGAACCCCTAATTCATAATCATAAATGGACCAATTGCCTAGGCCTTCTCCCTTCGTGGATCTTTAAGTCAGGCCTGTTTGTTTCCCAAAAGTCATTTTCTTTCAGATTTTGTACTGACTGGGGCTACGCCGATCCTGCATTTTCTACCACTGCAAAACCTTTTCAGGCCTTGCAAAATGTTGAAACCACATTTTAGAATGTGTGGACGACATATGTTATACATGTCATTTATGTTTATGTATCATGAACAAAGTATAATACATACTAGATAATTATAATCACATAATCAGAGAATTAGTGGCATCATTCAATGTCATCGTGGTTTAGAAAAGTATATTCAGATCAATTGAAGTTCACTACAGCAGAGAATTAGTCATTTAATGAAAAAAAGAAAAAAGAAAGCTATAAACAAGTTCTGATAAAGTCATTCTTTAGCACAATGAAAATATAAAAATATACCTGGTAAAGAGTACAGGACAATTTCAGAACTTTGACATCATGAAGTCCATTGAGGATTTTAGATATGCGATGACAAATTTCTTTAGTCCCCATGTGCTCCCCGATAGTTTCCAAGAAAATGAAAGCATTTTGTAAAGAGTTTAAGCCCTTCAAGTTGAAGTCAGGTAACAGTGGAGCAAAAATATTGAAAGACTCAAGATTTGAGCAAGCAATCTTAAGCTTGTAGTTGTCCAATTCATCACCACCAAACTCAATACGCTCAAGTGTCAAAGACTTCAAACTATTGGAAGAAATGTCAAGAATCTTCAAATCAGGAAAACAACGTGAATCCATTTTCAAATTCTCAAGAAGGGGAGAACTTGAAATAAGTTTAAGAAAGAAACTATGGTCCAATAACTTGACATTCTTTAAATCAAGCGACTTGAGCCAACTAAAACCAAATCAAGTAGGTGGTAACTTTAAAACACACTTGTCAATCTCCCGACCAAAATGTAACTTCAGTGCCTCCAATGACTCACAAATTACCTTACAGCTGCGCAAACCTTTTGGTTCACTTAATAAAAACTCATCTACGGTCAGATACTTTAAACTGGTTGTTGAAATATCAAGACTCAAGAAATTGTGGAAAAAACACTCTTTCATATACAAGTTCTCAAGGAGGGGACAACTTGAAAGAAACTCACGGAACAAGTTGTAATCCAATACATCAACATGTTGTAAATCAAGAGACTTTAGCCGGCTAAAGCCAGCACAAGTAGGCAGATTTAAGACACCCTGGTACTCTCGGTTGCCAAAATCTAACTTCAATGAAACCAATGACTCACAAGTTACAAGGGAACGGGGCAACTTAATGGGCTCGTCTGAAATTATATCAAGATCAAGAACTTGCACGTTTCGTCGTGCCACAACAGCAATCCATCTGTAAAGTGTATAATCATCGACGCGATTCAAGCAAGAAAGGCGAAATCTATGAATACTAAGGGAACCATTTTGAAACAACAATACCCAGTTGACAAAATCTTTGAACTTTTCATTGGTTGTTTGAAGTGACCATCTTTCTAGCGGATTTGACCAAATATTTTGAATATTGAAGTTCAAGTAAGGAATTGAAAGCCACAAGTACCTCCATTTTCGCGAAACAGCGCTCACTCTAACAACATCAATTGTCTCCAGGAATGAGAAGATATGATGGACAATGGGCTCTGGAAGATTGCTGAGTCTATCACCATCTTCGCCGCCAACATTAGAACATACGCCGCATGTCAATTTTGAAAATTTAGGGCTTCTTTGAAGAGCATTTTCCATTGATTTGAAATAAAATTTGGGAGGTGTTCTGGTTAGGCTTCTATGTCGCGGATGATTATTTATGGGCTGAATTGAAAACTTATCCCCTCAAGTAAAAGAGATTTGAGCTCCGACCCAGAAATTTGTACGGCCGGAAACTGAATGATTTTCCCGCTTCTTTTTTATCTGATGAGAGTGGGCCTCAGCTATACATACTCCGCCCGCCCAATAAGAAGAAGACAGTATAACTGTATAAGACGACAATAATAGCTCTTTCATAAAGAATACTGTAAGGTAGCGTTTACTTTTTAGATTGGATTGAAAATCCTGAGGAGTGAAAATTTTAGGATTGGGAGTGTGGAGTGGGAGTAGGTTGTTTACTTACACTAGAATAGAAGTATGGAATAGAGATCAGAATTCAATTTATGTATTTATTTTGTCTTGGATTGTGAGTAAATAGTTTCAAATTATAATTTTATCCTTATTTAAAGAATTATAATTTTTAATTACAAAACTAATAAAAAATATATTTAATGAATAATATTTATTTTATTATATTTTTAAATTTATTATAATTATTAATATTCTTAATTATGAACAATAAATTATTAATTTTAATATAAAGTGAAACCTTATTTTATTTAATATAATTATATTAAATTTATTATTATATAAAATAATAATATAATATTATTTAGTACAAAATTAATATTTTCTTAGAATAAACTATTTATTATTATTATTAAATAAATATAGTACTATTATTTTTAAAATAAATATAATAATATTATATTTATTAATTCTCTATTAATATAATAATATTATTTTAAAATAATTTTAACTTAAAATTAATGTAAATTATTATTTAGTTAAATATAATATTATTATTCAAATAAATATAATAATATTATTCAAATAAATATAATATTATTTATTTTATTTTATTAATTATAAAATATTAAATTAAATTAAATTAAAAAAATAAAAGGGTAAAAAAGGGAGAGGTGGGAGTGGATTCCCACTCCCACTCCCCACTCCAAAAATGGATGGGGCCCACAGAGTGGGATTCCCACTCCCTTCCCATTTTAAGGAAGTAAATGCTGGAGTAGGAGGAATCCACACTCCTCACTCCCACTCCAGCAAGTAAACACAGCCTAAATGTAAGTTAAAATTAGCTCTTCTACTGCAGAGTAAGCTTCACAATACAATTTCAAAACGAAAAGTTTCATTTTCCCATGGGGTGAAGCAACCATAAAACTAGTAGAAGATTTGATGATTTGCATGGTATACTCTGTTTTGGGCCCTCTTGAACTGATGAGTTGAAGCAAGTAGAAACGAAAGCGAATCAAGCAAAAACATAACCTACCGGTAGGGGTGGGCAAAAAAAGTTGATTAATCAAAAACCGAACCGAACCGATCGGTTCGGTTCGGTTTTTTTGCGGTTTTTTTACTCTCAAAAAACCGAAAAAATAATATAGTATAAATAGTAAAACCAGTCGGTTCGGTTTTCGATTTTTAAAAAAAAACCGAAAAACCGAACCGATTATAAAATAAACCGAAATACGAAATCCCTAAATCTACTTATTCTAATTCTGTAAACCAATTGTCCACTTCAAATTCCTTCAGTTCTGAGTTCTGATCTTCAGCCACTGAACTCGTGACCTTCAGTTGCTGGAATCTTGTCCCCGTCGCTTGTCTCCGCCGTTGCTAGTTGCTGCTGCTGCCGCTGCTCGTCACTGCTGCTCATCGCTGCTGCTCGTCGCTGCTGCAGCCGCTGTCATCTGGCAATATCGTGATCTCCACAAAGCTACAACTTGTGAGTTGATTCTTCATTTCTTTCTCTTTTTTTTCTTTTTCTTTTCACCACGTGATGCTGATGGTGGAGATCTTGCAAAGAACAGTAGAGGAACAAGGATTGGCTTTTGGTGGTGCTGGTGCTCCGGTAAAGGAGGAAGAAAGGACAAGAGCCAGGGCCAGGGAACAAGAAAAGATAAGAGCAGATCGTCAGCTAAGAGAAGAACAAGACGCTGCATATCTTGAAGCTCTCAAGCTAGACCGGGTATGTGCCACCAGGTCGTTCGTTCTCTAAATTCAGAATGGACAATTTACATTCTTTGAGTTAATTGAAAACACCACGTGATGGGCAAGATGTCAACTTGACCAGCTACAACTCATAGATAGCAGTTCTAAGTTCTAACCACGGCCAGAAAAAATAATAAAAATAAATAAATAAATAAATAATAAGAGACAAAAGTCACACTTCTTAGTTGTTAACATCATATTATATGAACCTTTAACATTCTCCAGGGATCTCTGATCTTTGGAAAATAAGAAAATTAATAAAAGAGCTTAAAGCCACCTTTACAGATGTTTTGTTATTTACTACTTTTAATTCATGAAATTTTGATTATACAACTTTACCTAGCCAGCTAGTTGCTCAAATTGTACACTGATTCGGTGCATTAATTAAGGAGTCTATATTTATCAATGAATATGGGAATCAATTCTTGTACATATATTGTTCTATGTGCGTACAATTGATATTAGTTAGTAAAATTATTGAGCATCAGGTTCTTTTTATTTGTTGCTGCTGTTGTGTTGATTTGTTGCTGCTGTGATGTTGATTTTTTGTGAAGAATGGAAAATTATGATGAGGAGGAAGTGCAAGAGGTGGAGGTTGATGATGGGAAAAAAAGAAAAATACCTTTGAGATCAAATGTTTGGGCTCATTTTACCAAACTACCTTGTGGAAACAAAGGAAAATGTCATCATTGCCGTAAAACCTTTGCAGCTAATAGAGGAAATACCACTAATTTGAAGAATCATTTGGATAGATGTAGGTCATATCAAGATGTAAAGGTTGAAGGGGATCCGAAGCAACAAGTACTTTTCCGTCAAAAGGGAAAAGATAAAGATGATGGAGTTGTTAAAGTTAGTGGCGGATTTAGTCAAGAGGCTTGTAGAATGGCACTTGTGAAGATGATCGTCAAGGATGAATTACCTTTTAGCTTTGTGGAGGCCGAAGGATTTTTAGAGTTTATGCAAACTTGTTGCCCAAGATTTGATGTGCCATCGCGAAGAACAATTACAAGGGATATTCTTGAATTGTATCAGCATGAAAAAGGGTTGTTAAAAAGTGTCTTGGGTGCAAGCAAGCAGAGGGTGTGTATTACCACAGATACGTGGACATCAATTCAAATGTCTAACTACATGGTCATTACTGCTCATTTTATTGATGCGGAGTGGGTGTTGCACAAAAGGATTCTTAGTTTCACACCTATAGCTAATCATAAAGGAGATGGTATTGGGAAGCTAATTGAGACGTGTTTGATTGATTGGGGGATTGAGAGATTGTTCACAATTACAGTGGACAATGCAAGTGCCAATAAAGTTGCAATAACTTATGTGAAGAAGAAGTTAGCAAATTGGAGTGTGAATTCAATGATTTTGAATGGTTTATATATGCATGTGAGGTGTTCAGCACATATAATAAATTTGATTGTGCAAGATGGGTTGGCGGTGGTGAATCATTCAATAGCTAGTATTCGCAATGCAGTAAAATATGTTAGATCCTCTCCAGCAAGATTGCAAAAGTTTAAAACATGTGTTGATAGGGAAAAAATCTCATATGGAGGGCTTATGGTGTTGGATGTGCCTACTAGATGGAATTCAACATATTTGATGTTGCATAAAGCGGTTGTGTTTGAAAAAGCATTTGATAGGATGAAGGAAGATGATGGACATTATGTTAATTGGTTTGTTGAGGAGGAGGGTGAAAAGAAGAGGGAGGGGCCACCGAGCGATGACGATTGGGGAAATGCAAGGAGGTTAGTCAATTTTTTATCGGTTTTTTATTGTGTGACCTTGAAATTTAGTAGCTCTCTTAATGTCACTTCCAATGATTACTTAAATGAAATGGCAAGAGTTCTAATTCATTTGAAGTCACTTGCTACTTCTAGTGATGATTTGTTAAGAAAAATGGCCGAAAAAATGGAACAAAAGTTTGCCAAATATTGGGGTGATTCTTTTGATCAGGTTAACATGTTATTATTTGTAGCAAATGTGCTTGATCCTAGATGTAAATTGGAGTTTGTTACATTTTGTTTTAGTAACATGTATGAATCTAGGAAGGTTGAAGAATTGAAATCTAACATTAAGGAGTTGTTGATGAAGCTATATAATAGCTATATTGGTGGGAGTGATGTGAGGAATAGTGGTGGTGTTTGTTGTGGTGATATCTATGATGGTAGTAGTGGTGGTGGTGGTGGTGGTGGTGGTGGTGGTGCTAGTGCTAGTAGTAATATAATGTCAATTGATCTTTTTTCATCTTTCAAAATGATGAAGCAAAGTTCAAATGATGACATTAGTTCGAAAAATGATGTTGAAAAGTACTTGACGGATGTTAATGAGAGTGCTAGTGATGCCCATTTTGATATTTTGACTTGGTGGAAGTTGAATGGGCATAGGTATCCAATTTTGTCTCAAATTGCCAAGGATGTTTTGGCAATTCCAGTGTCTACTGTAGCTTCGGAATCAGCATTTAGCACAGGAGGGCGTGTTCTTGATCCTTTTAGAAGTTCTTTAACTCATAAAACTGTTGAGTCATTGATTTGCACTCAAAATTGGCTTCGCTCAACTCTATTAGGAGAACGGATAATACAACCTACTCAGGAGGAAACTGAATTCTATGAAGTTATTGAAGCAGGTAATATGTTACTACTATATTTTGATATGTTGTTTTAGTTATTTCACTCTTAACTAATCATTCTAATATTTTTGTTTAATTTGTTAATGTAGAATTTGGTAGGCCAATAGTAGCTCAACAAGAACAAGCAGCTGAGGAGTAATTGAGATTATGATTTATTTTGATTTGAACTTGTTATTTGAACATATTATGTGTTATTTGAATATGTTATGTGTTATTGAACATTATTTGAGACATATTTTGATTTTTTGTTTGTTAATTTTTTATGTTTGTGGTAGATTTATTAATTTAAGATTTTAAATTTAAAAAAAGCCCAAAATGGGCCCATAATCGAAATAATCGAACCGAACCGAATCGAATCATTTCAATTAATCGAGTATTTGATTATTTTGGTAATTTAATTAATCGCGATTATGATTTTAAAATAATCGTAATCGAACGATTATGAAAAATTTAGTAAAAAACCGAACCGAACCGAACCGCGCCCACCCCTACCTACCGGAGGGGCTAAGGAGTAGGCTTGGCACAATCCGGGTCCGGTCCGGGTTTTGGTGTTGCCCGGGACCGGACCGGATGAGAGAAATACAAGACCGGACCCGAGTTAAAACCCGATTTTTTCGGGTCCGGTCCGGGTTTTGATTCGGGCTTTCTAAACCCGCATGTGATGTGAGAAACATATCCAACCTGGTCATGTCATGAATTTTCCTTCCATATTCATATCCCCGTCTAATTCACTCTTGTGATGCGATGACGCAAACTGTTTCCATTTGAATTTCTTTACATGTGTTTCATGTTAAGGTGAAGACACATTTACGCTAAATGGTTGACGACAAGTGTGGCATGGTGCAACCTTCGTAACACAGCTGGACCTCATTTTACCACAAGCCCTTTAGCCTTTAGTCCGATTTCTTCACCTTTTACGCTAAATGGCCATTCTACCACACTTTTATAGCAAAGAGTCAACATTCCATAAATACTCGATGACTTCATTTCATGCATGATGGCGTGCGAGATCAGTTGGGCTCCATTATTCATGCAATTACTGTGTTCATTGGGCGGCTTATAAAAGTTAAGATTATTAAGCTCAAATGTAGGCTATTTCAGTGGATTTGGGTCCCGAATTATTTGATAATTGAATGTTCACTTTGCCCATAAATAGAGACGGATCTTGAAGCTAGAGTCGTTGGAGTATCGTTGAAGTTCTCTATCAATTTGAGAAGTTAAAGAATATTTTATGAGAAGTAATTCCTAAGCATTTGAGAGAATTAAAAGGTTCTTGTGCGATTCGAGAGCTTGAGTATACTAAGGTTTTGGGTTGTAAAATAAGTACTCCAATTCTTATATTCTCCATTTTCATAATAAAATATTCTTCTTTTTCTTTGCTCGTGAACGTGGGTTAAAAAACTGAACTACATATATCATATGTGTGCTTTTTGTGATTATTTCTATTTTTTTTTCTATCACCCTCATCAATATTTGCCATATAATTTGAGACCATTGTAACAATTATGAAATTAAAACCCCCATGGATATTATCATTTTATTATCAAAGTTATTCTGACATATTATGTCAATACCATAATTTACCAAAAAATGAATTTTACTACCAAGCGTCATTATCAATTCACTACTATTCTGTTAAGAACGTTAAAAATGAT
>NW_006263303.1:21777448-21782571 GCF_000493195.1 Citrus x clementina | reverse complement strand
GGTGTAAATTTTTTCCCAACTTATAGGTAAAAATTCCAATCAAAGGACGACCCCCCTTTAGGACTGGGATTCCTCTTAGTTGGATCTAATGATGATGAGTTTTCCCTTTGAATTGATCTTAATGGGCCTTTGAGTCTCTTCTGGGTCTACTTCATTAGGAGGTGAAAATGTCCTTACCGAATGATACTCTATAAGCACAAGAAAAAGATCAAAGGGCACGCTTTGCCGGCATAAACCCTCAGACAGTCAAGTCAGTCACCAGATTTTTTCGATATGTAAATTTAGAGAGAGAAACATTAGAGAAAGAAAGTCAGTGTTTCCCCTTTTAAGTCTGTTTTTCTTATCTTTTAGTGAGAATAGAAGACATATTTATAAGCGAAGTTGATTTGACTTGAGTCCTAATTATTTTGATGACAAGTGTCATTGTTCTTGTGATGTTTGGTGACAATTGTTTGCTTGTGCCCATGTTGATTGACACATAGATATGCAAACTTATCCATAGATTAAAGAATTAAGCGTTTTTTACCTTAGGTTGTTTTTACTAAGACTCTGGGATGATGGTGTGTAATGAGTTGTGAGTTCGTGTTCAATACAAGCTTCTTCGCAGAACTTATCAAAAGTTTCATTTGTGTATTCTTTCCCATTATTAGACCTTATCTTTTGCATCATACAACCACTTTGATTCTCCACTAAAGCTTTATATTTCCAGCAAAATTTGGTATAATTATCAATAAATACAACGTAATATTTACTACCATTTAAAGATAATGTTTTCTGAGGTCCTCCAACATCTGTGTGTACAAGTTGCAGCTTGTGTATTGATTTCCATGTTGTTTGAGGGAAAGATTTTTTAGTTTGCTTTCCATATTGACAAGCCACACAATTTGCTAGCTTGTCCTCCAGCAAAGGAACACCTTTCACCAAATTATGTTTCTGCATATATAGAAGTCCATCACGGTAGAAATGCCTGAGCCTTCTATGCCACAATTCTGCATTAGTTACAATGCTGGAAAATGCTATTTGCTCCTTCTCCTCCAATCGATTTAAAGCAAAGCTTTTTGCTTTCATCTTCAACTTGAATACATCTCTACCTTCCACGTATTTGATCAAGCACCATTTGTCTTCAAATATAACTTTGAAGCCTTTTTCAATCAGCTGGTCAACACTAAGCAAGTTTTGGTCAATATTAGGCACATATAGAACATCGGTAATAACTTCAAACATGTTAAGCTTTTTAAAGCCACTGTTCCTTTCCCTTTGGCTGAAATAAATTCACCATTTCCAGTTTTTACTTTGGAAATGATTGTTTTATCAAGTTCTTTGAAGAGCTCTTGCTCATTAGTCATGTGGTTTGTGCAGCCACTGTCAATCAACCAGGAATCGTTAGAGCTGTTGCTTGTCACGAAGCATGTTGGGACAAAAAGTTGCTCTTTTTCATGTTGCTTACCACATTTTCTGCACTTGACACAGGCCTCCACCAACACTTCCTTTGTGAATGGTTTGTCTTTTTGCAGTGTGGGCATGCTGGATAGGTCTCATCCTTGTTCCTGTTGTTGTTGTTGCCAGCCTTTTTCTTTCTTTTTGTTGTTCGTGTCTTTACCTGCTCTTGAACTTTCTGCCTTGCTTGAAGAGCTCCCTCCATCGTTTCTTCTTTTCTCATCATTCTCTTTTGCTTTGGTGCTTGTAATGCATTTACCAATTCAGCCAAGGATATTCTTGACAAATCCTTAGATTCTTCTAGTGAAGAAATTTTAGACTTATATATTTCAGGCACAGTAACAAGAATTGTTTGCACAATTCGTTCATCAGAGAAGTCCTTACCAAGCAACCTCACCTCATTTACTATACTCTACAGCTTGTCAGAGTAGTCTTTGATGGTTTCTGTTTCCTTCATTTTCAGCATTTCAAACTCCCTAATCAAGTTGAGTGCCTGCATATTTTTAGTTCTTTCATTGCCCTGGTATTCCTTATTGAGGTAGTCCCATATACTCTTCGTTGACTCCAAATTCATAATTCTTGTAAAGATAGTGCTTGAAACAACAGTGAATAGTCAAGCTTTAGCTTTTGATTTCTTTGTCTTCCTCTCTTTGTGGGTCTTAAGTTGAGCCATTGTAGGATTTGCCGGCAATGGTGGCACATCATAATCTTCCTCTATAGCTTCCCAAAGATCTAATGCTTCCAGATAGACTGTCATTTTAACAGACCAGACTTGATATTTATCACCATAAAAAATTGGTGGTGTAATATGGGAGAAATCAGTTCAAGGTAATTATATTTGTGGTTTTTTGGTTATTGTGTTTTTGCTTTATGTTTAGACTCACACAACTCACAGGTCCTTCAAGAAAAAAAATGCTTTGACACCAATATGTAGATTTATTGCAGAGAACAAGGCAAAATATTTATAACAATAAAAGAAAAATATTTGAAAGTAACTAAAGGAAGAGAGATTTTAGTGGAATACAACTATTATTCACTCCAACACTTTTTTATACAGAGCTGGAAAATATAACAGAAAACAAAATATCTTTCTAATATCAAGTCACATCTAACCAAATATTCCTAAAGACTTGGTATGTTGACCAATTATTGAGCAAATCTGTTACTGAAGCAACTAAGACACGTTTCCAACAAACTTGTTTGTATTATCATACTATCATACTATATTTTTAAGGTCCTTGAACAGAGTTGTATGCAGACACAAATATCTTTCTATGTTCACGCTCCAGTTTTGTTTGAGGCACTAAAGTTGGGAATTTATTTCATTACCAAACAATATTTATTGAGGACTGAGGAGTTTGTTTCTTGCCCTATTTCCACATTCCTGAGATGGACCAGAGGCTGAACAATATTTTTTTTTTATAGAACAGAGGCTGAACAATCTGTTGCAAAGGGTTGATTATGAAATCCTCGCTGTCACTGTTGTCGCCTTGTCGGATGTGTCGCAATTTAAAACAGCAATACTGTCACTGAAATTACAAGTTTTACTGCTGGTCATATATGCATATGCAAAAAGTTCGAGATAAGCATGACAAATTTTCTCCATTGCCAACTTTTGTATTCTGAACAACATTCTTATTTTTCTTGAATTTCAATGAGTCTTTAATTGCTAAATTATTTTCCTTAACTGAACCCTTTGTTTGGAGTAAATTAGAATTCGAAGGAAAACCAGGAGAAACATGGGAATTATCAGATTCCTTCATTGCTACTAGACTCAGCGGTAGCTTTTCAGAAGCAGAAGCATCACCAACTTCCTTCTCTTCTTTCAAAATCGGCATCGATCTTTTTACTCTCTTCAGAGTTAAACCAAGAGCAACAGAGACATTTGCACATCTCTCTTTTGCTTTGAACTCTCTACTGAGCTTTCCTTACTTGTCAGAGATATGCTACGACGAATTAAGGCACTGTTTGGCTCCTTCGTTCTATCCAATTTCCTTGGTGTTAGATTAATCCAAACGAAGTTCTTTTTTTTTTATCTGTTTGATCTCTTTGATGTTAGCTTAGACCATGGGAGACTAAAACTTTCCTCATATTGCATCTGCTCTCTCCGGCTTCCCATCAAAGGCAGCGTATCTTCATTCTTTTGCTCCTCTTGATCTGCTTGGTTTAATTCCATTACATGTGAGAATTCATTTCTGTGGCAAAGCCCCATCAGAGTCACTGCAGGCGCGATAATGATTGGTTCCACCACTTTAAGTATCGGATGGTAACATCAACCATAAAGAGTTGAGATGAAACGTACAAATTAGCATAAAAACTGTATGTCATATCTTAAATAGAGTGCCTAATAAGAAAACAAAGGTGACCCCATATGAATTATGGAAAAAGAGAAAGCCTGATCTTTCTTATCTAAGAGTTTGGGGTTGTCGAGCCATTGTAAGACTACCAAAACCTAAGATAAAGAAATTAGGAGAAAGGGGCATTGAATGCATATTTTTTGGGATATGCTGAGTATAGTAAAGCTTATAGGTTTCTTGTAACAGAACCTAATAGCTTTGTTGAGATCAATACTATAGGGGAATCTAGAGATGCAATATTCTATGAAAATAGATTTTTCACTATACCAAAAAGTATTGATTCTCAAGAGAATGATAAACAAATAGAAATTGGTCAAAAGCGTGATGCTAATAATGAGCAAAATCATTTGAGAAGAAGTAAAAGAATAAGGACTATAAAATCTTTTGGACCAGATTTTATAGTCTATTTAGTTGAGGGGACAAGAGACTCACAATCAAAACAGACTATGATCACATCTACTATAGAGTCTGATCCCCTCACCTATGAAGAGGCAATGAAGTCTCAAGATGCTGCTTTTTGGAAAGAGGCCATTAATGATGAAATGGACTCTATTGTGGGTAATAAGACTTGGAAATTAGTTGATTTACCACCTGGCTCTAATCCTATAGGTTGTAAATAGATTTTCAAAAGAAGAAGAAAGTTGATGAAACAATTGAAAGATTTAAAGTAAGACTAGTAGCAAAAGGCTTTACACAAAAAGAAGGCCTTGATTATTTTGATACTTATGCACATGTTGCAAGAATTGCTACTATTAGAGTCTTGATTGCTTTGGCTTCAATTTATCAATTTGAAATTCATCAAATGGATGTAAAAACAACTTTCTTAAATGGAGAATTAGATGAGGAAATTTACATGAAACAACCAGAAGGGTTTGTTATGTCAAGACAAGAACATAAAGTTTGTAAACTAGTCAAGTCTTTATATGGTCTTAAACAAGCTCCAAAGCAGTGGCACGAAAAGTTTGACAAAGTGATTGTCTCAAATGGATTTAATATTCATGAATCTGGTAAATGTGTCTATAGCAGATTCAATGGAAATAAATGTGTGATTATTTGTTTATATGTAGATGACATGCTAATTTTTGGTACTGATAGTGAGAGCATTGAACTCACTAAATTATTATTGTCATCTAATTTTGATATGAAAGACATGGGACTTGCTGATGTGATTTTGGGGATTAAAATTATAAAAAATGAGAATGACCTAGTATTGACCCAATCACATTATATTGAGAAAATTTTAAAGAAATTTAATTATTATAATTGTAAGTCTGTGTCAACACCTTTTGATTCAAACATAAGACTGTATCCTAACACTGGCAGATCAGT
>NW_006263303.1:21764081-21777348 GCF_000493195.1 Citrus x clementina | reverse complement strand
AGCCAAGCACACTGGCAAGCAGTGTACAGAATTTTAAAATATTTAAAACATACAATGGATTATGATATATACTACACTGGATATCCTTCACTTTTGGAATGATTTTCGGATGCTAGTTGGATTACTGATCGAGATGATCATACATCCACAAGTGGTTGGATTTTTGATCTTGGTGGAGGAGCTATTTTATGGGGCTCAAAGAAGTAAACTTGTATAGTAGACTCCACCATGGCTGTAGAATTTGTAGCTTTGGCTTCATGTTGCAAGGAAGCTGAATGGTTAAGGAATTTGCTTATAGAAATTCCTGTTTGACCTAAACCAATGCCTCCTGTATCTATTCACTGTGATAGTGAGGCAACTTTATCAAGAGCATATAGTCAAATCTATAATGGAAAGTCTAGGCACATTGGTCTAAGACATAGTTATGTAAGACAATTACTTACAGATGGAGTAATCACAATTGACTTTGTGAAATCATGTCAAAATTTGGCAGACCCCTTAACTAAAGGCCTTGCAAGGGATATTGTATTTAAAACTTCTAAGGGGATGGGACTGAAGCCAGCATCATCTTATCACCAATGATGGAAACTCAACCCAACACTTAAAATATCAAGATCTTGGGTTCAATGAGCAAAAGTACATCATATGTTGTGATAGCAAGCATTATAATATTTTTAGATGTGTCCCAAAGGTTAGTGCTTGATACCTGTAACATATGGGAAAGGTTAAGCTACTTTGTTTTTAATGGACTTATAAATGTTTTAGTTACAGGGACATTCTAGATAAGTCTACCTATGTGAGTGTAGGAGGTGGTGCCGCTTCCTATGTAACTTGGCTGGTTACTAAAGCGCTCATGAAAACAGGATATAGACACATGGCCAATCCACGTGTCGGCTAAGGAATACTTGAGAATTTGAAAACTTATGTGTGAGATATATCCGGTTAGTCGATTAAGGTCGCTGGTTTAAAGCTTGCCTACTATGCCACCTTGATTAACTTTGATGTATTGTCACTAAGTGAAGGTTCAAGTCCAAAAGACACCTTCATTTATGCATAAGTTTTCCAAGCCTATGCAAGATAATTTTTCAAAATTCATTTATTTTGAAAATGGTGGGGGATTGTTGGAAAATGTTCAAAATAAATGTGTCTTATGGTAAAGACATGTTCTATTAATTGTGCCTTATAGAAAAGGTACCTTTCACTAAAGACATGTCTAATTAAATGATGTCTTGTTGTAAGGACATGTCCATTTAATTTTGTCTTGTAGAAAATATATCTTTTTGCTAAATGATATAACTTTTCATGGCAACATTTCACTTAGAGATGCATCATTTCATGGTGACATTTCATTTGAAATGGTGATGGTTCAATTTGGACCATTGATTAAAATTAAATCTAGATCCAATGGCCATGAATGAAGAGGTATCATGAAAGATGATAACTCAAATGAGGGGGCACAAGTATATCTATAAATAAGGGTCATGTTTAAGCCATTTAGACATGAAATGAATGATCCTATACCACTTTTTTCTTAGCATTCCTTTCTAGTACGAATTTCAACACAAAACACTCATTTCTTTTGTGCATTCACATTCCAATATATTGTTTCTTGGCAGGCTTACAACATTCAAGAGTATTTTGGTTTGCTTTCGTCGATGCACAACTCAAGCAAACAAACAAGTGCTTCATTGTATCCTGGAGGCGTATTTGCTTAACCCATGTGCATCACTCAATTGGTGGGGGCAAATAACGTCTTAAGAAAAGCAACATTTGTAACGTGCCTTTAAGCACACAAAATTTCTGCAGTTTCTTCCTACATACAGAGTTAGTTGTAAACACATTACTTTACATAGTAAAGTTCCACCATTATTGTTGTATTTCTCTACATTTGCCATTCCCCACAAATTTAGCACCAACAAAAAATTTATAACAATAAAAGAAAAATATTTGAAAGTAACTAAAGGAAAAGAGATTTTTTAGTGGAATACAACTGTTATTCACCGCAATACTCTTTTATACAAAGCTGGAAAACACAACAGAAAACAAAATATCTTCCTAATATCAAGCCACATCTAACCAAATATTCCTAAAAACTTGGTTTGTTGACCAATTATTTAACAAATCTGTTACTGAAGCAACTAAGACACGTTTCCAACAAACTTGTTTGTATTATCATACTATCATACTATATTTTTAAGGTCCTTGAACAGAGTTGTATGCAGACACAAATATCTTTCTGTGTTCACGCTCCAGTTTTGTTTGAGGCACTGAAGTTGGGAATTTATTTCATTACCAAACAATATTTATTGAGGACTGAGGAGTTTGCTTCTTGCCCTATTTCCACATTCCCGAGATGGACCAGAGGCTGAACAATCTGTTGCAAAGGGTTGATTATGAAATCCTCGTTGTCACTGTTGTCGCCTTGTCAGATGTGTCGCAATTTAAAACAGCAATACTGTCACTGAAATTACAAGTTTTACTGCTGGTCATAAATGCATATGCAAAAAGTTCGAGATAGGCATGACAAATTTTCTCCATTGCCAACTTTTGTATTCTGAACAACGTTCTTATTTTTCTTGGATTTCAATGAGTCTTTAATTGCTAAATTATTTTCCTTAACTGAACCCCTTGTTTGGAGTAAATTAGAATTCGAAGGAAAGCCAGGAGAAACAGGGGAATTATCAGATTCCTTCATTGCTACTAGACTCAGCGGTAGCTTTTCATAAGCAAAAGCATCACCAACTTCCTTCTCTTCTTTCAAAATCGGCATCAATCTTTTTACTCTCTTCAGAGTTGAACCAAGAGCAACAGAGACATTTGCACATCTCGTCTTCTGTTTTGAACTCTCTACTGAGCTTTCCTTACTCGTCAGAGATATGCTACGACAAATTAAGGCACCATCTGTCTCCTTCATTCTATCCAATTTCCTTGGTGTTAGATTAATCCAAACGAAGTTCTTTTTTTTTTATCTGTTTGATCTCTTTGATGTTAGCTTAGACCATGGGAGACTAAAACTTTCCTTATATTGCATCTGAGCTTCTATCACACTCTTTTAAAATTATTATAAAACCCTTTTTATTCTTGTTTTAATACCAAAGGTACCCTTTTCTTTCTTTTTTTTTTTTTTTTACTTTTTGAATTTTCTGACTCAAAAAAATTGAAGTCACTTTTCTCCTACAATTTTGTTTATTGATGATTTAAATAAGCATATTTTTATTTTAGTTTAAAATATTCTATAAATATGAGAATAATTGATTAAAAGAAAAAGAAACATGGAAGTAATGAATTTGTAAAGAAAATGGAAGAAACGGTAATTATTTCAACTGAACTATGAGATATAGATGAAGAGTCACAAACAGAAAACAGAAAAGAAAATGACTTCCTGATTATGAGAAATTCTACTATACATCCCTGATGACGAGAATTCCTCCCTGATGATGTATTCAAAGAATTTGAAGAGAAAACAAACAATTTAACATATCTTCGAAGAGTTTGAAGAGAGTGAAAACAAACGGTAGATGAGTTTAATTATGAGTTTGTTATTAAGGAGTGTTAATAGCACTACTCCGTATACATAGGTCGTTAATATGTTCTTCTTAACCATGGAGCTTTGTGATTTCAGCTTGCTAATCATAATCTTAAGCTAGCATTCTTTTCCTTTCGTTTTTTAGTTATTAAATGATATATGAAATGTTCCATGAATTTTAGAAGAGATGATGAGGATTAACAAATTAAAAAAAAAATGAAATTCTAAATTGACTCAAGAGTCTACTCCTTTATTTGTGTAGGACCCATTGCAATTAAAAGTCTTATATATATTTTACAAAAAGTAGTTATCTAAGAGATTTCCTGCTCTTTGCACGCAGAAAATTGAAGTCAATTCTTGAAAAAGAATGATAAGCAAATTAAGTAAAATGCAAAGAAATTGCCCTGCTTAGACTAGTGGAAATAAATACCAATCTTGTTGATCATTACGTACGTTAAGTATATGAAATTAAACCAATCATGAGTGTTGTTGTTGCCTTTCTTTTCCTAAAGTTATTTGCCATAGCTACCTTAAATATTAGCGTCTGCAATGGAAGCTCCTATGTGGGTTGCGTTGAAAGTGAGAGAGAAGCACTTTTAAGTTTCAAGCAGGATCTCGAAGATCCTTCAAACCGGCTTGCCACCTGGATTGGCGATGGAGATTGTTGCAAATGGGCTGGTGTTATCTGCGACAACTTCACAGGCCATGTGCTTGAGCTCCACCTTGGAAATCCTTGGGAAGATGATCATGGTCACCAAGCTAAAGAGAGCTCAGCATTGGTTGGTAAGATAAATCCCGCTCTGCTTGATTTTGAGCATTTGATTTACTTGAACTTAAGCTATAACGATTTTAAAGGGATTCAGATTCCTAGATTTCTTGGTTCCATGGGAAATTTAAGATTCCTTGATCTCTCTGGAGCTGGGTTTGTGGGAATGATTCCAAACCAAATCGGGAATCTCTCAAATCTGCAATATCTTAACCTTCGTCCAAATTATCTGGGTGGATTGTATGTTGAGGATTTGGGTTGGCTATACGATCTTTCTCTATTGGAAAATCTTGACTTGAGTGGTGTAGACCTTAGCAAAGTTTCCAATGGCCCCCTTGTGACAAATGCACTTCGTTCCTTACTAGTGTTACAGTTGGCAGGCTGTCAACTCTCTCACTTTCCTCCGCTATCCGTTGCTAATTTTTCATCTCTTGTCACCCTTGATCTTTCCCATAACCAGTTTGATAACTCTTTGATTGCTACTCAGCTTTATGGCCTCTGTAATTTGGTTTTCCTTGATCTTAGTGATAACAATTTCCAAGGTCCAATCCCTGATACAATTCAAAACTGGACTTCTCTCAGACATCTTGATTTATCTAGCAACCATTTCAGTTATCTGATACCTGAATGGCTGAACAAATTTAGCCGTCTTGAGTACCTTTCACTTAGCAGCAATCGCTTGCAAGGTAGAATTTCAAGTGTACTTCTAGAAAACCTGAGTTCTATCCAAAGCCTTGATCTCTCATTCAACGAACTTGAATGGAAAATTCCAAGGTCATTTTCAAGATTCTGTAACTTGAGGTCTATTAGCTTGTCAGGCATCCAATTGAGTCATCAAAAGGTATCTCAAGTCTTAGCTATTTTCTCAGGATGTGTATCAGATGTACTGGAGTCATTGGATCTGAGTAATACAACTCTTTCTGGCAGTTTGACAAATCAAATTGGGAAATTTAAAGTTTTAAACAGTGTTGATTTAAGTGAGAACTCCATTTCTGGTCAAGTTCCATGGTCTTTAGGAAAACTTTCTTCCTTGAGATATCTAGATATTTCCAATAACCAATTGAACGGAACAGTTTCTGAAATTCACTTCGCAAATCTTTCGAGTCTAACTTTTTTTTATGCATCTCGAAACTCATTAACTTTGAAAGCAAACCCCAATTGGGTTCCTGTTTTTCAACTTGAGGAGTTAGATTTGAGATCTTGTTATCTAGGACCTCCATTTCCATCATGGCTTCATTCACAAAATCATTTGGTTAATTTAGATATCTCTGACTCAGGGATTGTAGACACCATTCCTAATAGGTTTTGGAAATCGATCACCCAATTCAATTATTTGAGTCTCTCAAATAATCAAATCCATGGGGAGATCCCAAATTTGACTGAGGTTTCTCAACTTGGAACCCTTGACTTGAGTGCTAATAATTTATCCGGTCAGTTGCCTCTTCTAGCCTCAAATGTAATGGTCCTGGATCTTTCCAAAAATAAGTTGTCAGGATCAATTTTGCATTTTGTTTGCCACGAGACGAACGGGACAAGGCTAACGCAAATTATCAACCTTGAAGACAATCTTTTGGCAGGAGAAATACCAGATTGTTGGATGAATTGGCGATACTTGCTGGTTTTGAGATTAGATAATAATAAATTTACCGGGAAACTTCCAACCTCTTTGGGAGCTTTGAGCCTCCTCCGATCATTGCACCTTCGCAACAACAACCTGTCAGGAACATTGCCTGTATCACTTGGAAATTGTACTGAGTTGGAAACAATTGATATCAGTGAAAATGAGTTTTCTGGAAATGTTCCAGCATGGATCGGAGAAAGATTTCCAAGGATGATAATTCTCATCCTTCGTTCAAATAAATTTCATGGTGTTTTTCCGTTAGAGCTTTGCCATCTAGCTTTTCTGAAAATCCTAGTCCTTGCTGGTAACAATCTCTCTGGAACTATACCAACATGTATCAGTAACTTTACTGCCATGGCGACATTTCTTGGCTCTGATAGTATCTATACCATTCAATATCCTTCCGATTTCAGTTTTCCAGGAAAGTTTTTCAATATCACAGAACAGTTCGTCGAGGAGGAATTAATTACATTGGAAGGGAAAACATTGACATTTAAGGCTGTACTTAGACTTCTGACAAATATAGACCTTTCCAACAATAAGTTTTCTGGGGAGATTCCTGCAGAAATTACAGTTCTTAGAGAACTACAATCTTTGAATTTGTCACATAATTTTTTCAGTGGAAGAATTCCTGAGAATATCGGTGCGATGGCGCTATTGGAGTCCCTTGATTTCTCTTCTAACCGACTCGAGGGTGAAATCCCCAAGAATACGGTAAATTTGGTGTTCTTGTCACACTTCAACATATCGTATAACAATTTGAGCGGGGAAGTTCCAGACGAAGCTCAATTTGCTACCTTTGATTCATCCTCTTATATCGGCGATGAATATCTCTGCGGACCTGTACTTAAAAAATTGTGTACTGTTGTAGATGAAAATGGAGGAGGAAAAGATGGTTACGGGGTTGGAGATGTATTGGGCTGGCTTTATGTCAGCTTTTCAATGGGATTTATTTGGTGGTTATTTGGACTGTAAGAGTTCTTATTTCTTAATAAAAGATGCTCATTGTTGTTGGAAAAAAAAAATTCGCACTTCAATTGTTTGTTCAGAGATGGGTAACATAAAATTGAAAAAAAATAATAATAATAATAAGTAATTGAGCTTTGGCTCAAATAAGAACACTCGTTATTGGATAAAATCCATGTAGATGAGAGAGAATTGAATTATCCAATAACAACTTAATTAGAAGAATGAAAAAAAAATTCAGATGCTGAACTGCATAGTTCTGATGCATCTTGTTTTACCCGTAATAAACTATGCCGATTAGTTTGAATAATTGAATGTGGAGAAGTTCAAAGGAGTCGGCATATTAAAAAAAAAACATAAAATAAACTAAAAATAGATCAATAATTTTTTTTGGAGGGGGGGGGGGGGTTTGTGATCACTAATCATTTGGATACATAAATAGGGCAAGAGTGTCTACTACAGGTTAAGAATTAGAACCGTTAAAGATAGGGAAAATGAGAAAATGAGTAGTCAGGAAGGAGGCCAAATTACAGAACTCAGCTGCAATCAATAGAGAATTAAGTAAGAAAAATGGCAATATGAATGTCATAATTGTCTTAATTTTAGCTCATAATCTTCTTGATTTGGGAGGATGAAATTCTTTTCAAATTCTTCATCTAATTCCAATCACCATTATTCATATCCTCGGGACGATTTAGTTATAAGCATACTGGCCCCAAAAAACGATTTACCTTTATGATAAAGGAGATGATAACAAGCCACAAGCCATAAATTTTGTCTTTGGGGACTAAATGGCTTAGCCATAATATCAGCCCACGTTACATGCAACTGACTGATAAGAAACCATTAATTTATTTATTTTATATGTATAAGTCATGAGTAATGACTTTCCTTGTGGTTTCTTTGATCTTCACGTAGAGTTTCCCGGTTGGCATTTTTCCATTTAGTCTTTCTTGCCTGCATATGTAGAAATTACTCTAAAAGTATACAATTCAATAATTGTTATACATTAATTAAGCCTTGACTTGACTTGAGTCTATAAAAATACACACTCAAAAGCAAAAACTTCAACTAATACGTTAAAAAGTGCGGGACCTGCACGAAAAAGAAATAAATAAATATATAGTTTCTTGTTAGTATTGACTCCAAGTCCCAGGAAGCATCGGACTCAACTCCCGATAGTGAAGGAAGAACTCTAGGTTATATCATAATATTTATGATTTAAGTTAGTTTCAGTAGAGATCTGATAATATTAGTAGAATTTTTACTGTCAAATATCAATGTACGGAAAAAAAAAAAGAAAAATTCCACACTTAGATTGAACGATTAGTAATAGTTAATAATTACATAATTAGGAAACAATATCATGTGGAATTAATAGAACTTAAAGAAACGATTTGATAAGAACCACCCGGCCCGTTAACCCCATGTAATAACATCAACTGATTGATGTTCAATGTCAATGTTCTTGTTGTCCATGGAGCTCTTGGACCTCCAGCTCGCTAATCAAAAACTTAACTAGCATTCTTTACATTTTTTTTTGTTTTTAACAATTATTAAATGATATACGAAATTTCAGAACTTCCGAATCAGAAGAGACGTTGAGGGTTTACCCAAAAAATAAACTCTCGAATAGACTTAAAAGTCTATTCCTTTACTTCTGGACCCATTACAATTAAAATTCTTTGAATATACTGTATAATTTCCTGCATTTTAATTACTCGCAGAAACTTCCTGCAACTTATACGTGGAAATCGTGGTCATTATAAACAGCCTATTGTATGCTAACCAAGGGAGATTCACCCAGACCGATTTTCTTATTATTATGAAATTAAACCATTCAACCATGAGTGAAGTTGTTGCCCTGCTTTTTCTCAAGTTATTACTTGCCATAGCAACCATCAATATTAGCTTCTGCAATGGAAGCTCTTATGTGGCTTGCATGGGGAGTGAGAGAGAGGCACTTTTAAGGTTCAAGCAAGATCTCATAGATCCTTCGAACCGGCTTGCCAGTTGGATTGGTGATGAAGAAGATTGCTGCACATGGGCTGGTGTTGTCTGTGACAACTTCACAGGCCATGTCCGTATGCTTCAACTCAGAAATAATCCTTCCCAGATATCAATGTTGGGTGGTAAGATAAGTCCCTCTTTGCTTCATTTAAAGCATTTGGTTTACTTGGACTTAAGCTTTAATGACTTTGGAGGAATTCAGATTCCTCCATTTCTTGGTTCCATGGTGAATTTAAGCTACCTTGATCTTTCAAGTGCCGGCTTTTTGGGAATGATTCCTCACCAACTTGCAAATCTGTCTAATCTACAGCATCTTGACTGTTAAGTAAATAAAAGCACCAGGTCGGTCATGCTACTATTTCCACCCCGGCATGAATCACCTCAGCCAAATGGTACGAGCAGAGCAGGGGCAACACGAGTCGAGCCAAGACGAATACTGATCAGAGGTATATACCGAGCCGGTACCCGTACCCCAGAAAGCGGAAGCACGATCTCACAGAATCGCGGCAGTTGCGCTTTCCCAGAACCGTTGCGGGAGATGCGAGATCCCACGTTTGCCCATGATGCAGCAGTTAGAGTCCCATGAGGGGCTGCCACTGCCCAAAAAAGGTGGGATGAAGGGCAAACGGGAACGTGGGGACAGCGACTATAAAAGAAGAAGAAATCGACGAAGAAAAGGAGAGAAAAACGGAAAAGGGGGAAAACGCTGCCAAATTGCAACCAGGCCATTTCCTTACAAATTTCTAACAAACACCTTAAATCCAAATTACACTGTTTTCCCGTAAACACCTTGTGCTAACTTAGGCATCGGAGGGTTTACGCCGGCAAAACCACCAGCGTCTCTGATTCGTTTTCGGTGAACGCAGGTCTAGTGAGAGAAAGGAGGGTGATTCCAACCTTAGCGGTTCGTGCAGCAATTGATAACTTAAACGTTGGTGAAAGAATCTGGTCGGTCTAAGGACGAGCAGATTTCGGCATCAACATTTTGGCGCCGTCTGTGGGGAGTTGAATAAAAAGCTACCACCAAATTAGCAGTTACCGGAGAAGCAACGAACGATCAGATATGGATGTGTCAAGAAAGGATACTTTGAGGGAGGACAATGAAACGGTGGAAACAATCACTCTCCGGGAAATTGCGAATGAAGCCCGAGAGAGGATGATGCAAGACAGATTGGAGCGGATGGAGAAACAAATGGAAACTCTCGCGTCCATATTGTTTGAGCTGAGGGATGAGCGGAGAAGGGATTGTGAAACCCCCGTGGGAAGAGATGAAGTCGGAGCAGAACCCAGCCTCCGGAGACGTAGAGTCGAGGACATTCCTCCGCCCGCAGACCAACCTAATGGGGTGCATCCCCACAGAAGTACTGGTCAGGTCCCAGGATAACACGGGGATGAAGGGAGAGACCAACCTCGCCCCGAACGGGTACTGGAAAATACAGGCCGAGGTGCCAGTGTCGATGAAGGAGAGCTCAGACAACAGTTGCAGAACGCCGAGCAGGAGCGAGACCAGATAGCTGCGCGTGATCCTAACCGTGCTATAGAATTGGAGGGGGAGGTGCGCAGGTTGGCGCAGGTGATAGAGGAGATACAGGGCAAGAGAAAGCCCCCGAGTTGGAGGATAATGTTATATGAAGAATCTCCGTTATCAACTGAGATCATGGGTACCATAATCCCAAGAGATTTCTGCTTTCCCGACCTCAAATACTCCGGGCGAAGTGACCCACTGGTGCACATTGAGCGTTTCAACGATATGACGGGTGTGTAGGGGCTGACATCAGCTCAGAGGTGCAGGGCGTTCCCGTTGACACTAGAAGGACGAGCTCGAGAATAGTACCGCAAGCTGCACCGAGGAAGTATAAAGGGGTATGAGCAGATGTGCCAGGAGTTGGCCGAGCAGTTCTGAGGGGCAGTAGCCCCAGAGGACGACATGATGGAACTGATGGGGATGAAACAGGAGGAGCACGAGTCCCTACGGGATTTTGTAAAGCGATACCACCGAGCCGTACTTGATTTAGGAGCTTTCAATCACCCGCAGGCGTTAAGGGGTTTAAAGGAGGGTGTGAGGATAGGCCGGCTATGGTATAACCTGAGAAGCCCCCTGGTGCAGAATTATTCAGCAGGATATGAGCAGGCAAAGAGAGATATCGAAATCGAAGAAGAAAAATCGGCAAAGATAAAGAATGAACAGCTGAAGGAGCTGAGACGAAAGGAAAGGAGAACTCCAAATGGGAGCGGGTCGGCAAAGCGAGCTGGGGAACCCTCAGTAAGGGGCGGAACATCAGCTCGATCCCGCCCTTACCCCATAGCTCCGAGATCACAACAGTTCCAACACAATCGGGCTCAACCTCCACGTCCTCCATTCCCGGATCGGCAGCGAGAATTCCGGCAGATGGCTGCCGACCCCTATCATAACAATCCCAGAGCATTATATGCAACCAATTCCAGGGCTAGACAACCAGATCAGTTAGCGACTATGCCAGCCCGAGGTGACGTTCATGATAGCCGAGCAGTTCAGCTGGTAGACCAAAGCTTGACATATAGACAATACACTCCACTAAAGATCTCCATGGAGGAATTGTATGAGAGGATCGAGGGACGAGGCCTACTGTACCCTCCAGCCCCAATAACAAAACCGACTCACCGACGGGATAAGAGCAGATTCTGCAAGTTCCACGACACTCACGGTCACACTATCAGCCAATGTCGTGACCTGAAGATTCAGGTGGAGGACTTAGTGAGGAACCGATACTTGGACGAGTATGTAGATGGAACATCCCCTGTCATGGAATCACAGTACACACGGGATGAAGGAGTTGAGAGGGATCTGGAACGTGAACAGCCGACCATCCGTGTGATAGCAGGAGGGCCAACATTGGCCGGAGATTCGAACAGGGCACGGAAAAACTATGGGAGATACGCCCTGACTAGCAAAGAAGTGCTTTTCAATTTGCCAGCAACCAAGAAGGCAAAAGTGCGACAAGTTCCCATTATGTGGACGGATGAGGATGAAGAGGGTATTTTGTATCCTCATGAGGATGCACTAGTAATTAAAGCATCAGTGGCTAGCACAGAATTGCGGCGAATACTGGTGGACACGGGCAGTTCAGTTGACATTCTATTTAAGTCAGCCCTAGATGATATGGGGATTTCAGATTTAAAGCTGGAGCGGACAAATACTTCCTTAAAAGGATTTGAAGGGGGACGGTTAACTCCCTTGGGGATCATTGAACTCCCGATTACGGTGGGGACAAAGCCATTTGAACGAACGATGATGCTGGACTTCGTCGTGGTAGAGGAAAGAAGCCCTTACCAGATGATACTGGGAAGACCATTCATGAGGATAAGCCAATGCGTTGTATCCACGCATTACTTGGCGCTGAAATACAGAATAAATGGGGTGGTTGGCGTAGTAAAAGGCGACCAGAGGATGGCAAGGAGTTGTTATGCTACGGCGGCCAAGGAGACACTACAGGTTACTTCTCTAGATAATCGAGGAGAGTCTAAAAAGGGCCGCCAAGAGCCTGTTGAGAAACTGGAGGAAGTTGCGGTAAGCAAAAGCAACCCGAGCAGAGTAGTGAAGATCGGGTCAGGATTGGTTGGGGCAGTAAAAGGCGAGCTGGTAAATTGCCTATAGTCTCATGCGGATATATTCGCCTGGTCTCATGAAGATATGCCCGGAATTAATCGCGGGGTAGCTTGCCACAAGTTGGCATTCAAGAAGGGGGCAAGGCCGGTGAGACAGAAGAGGAGATGCTGCAACCAGGAAAGGTACGAGGCCATAAACGCCGAGGTGGAGAAGTTGTTGAAAGCAGGATTTATAAGGGAGGCCAAGTACCCAGAATGGATTTCAAATGTAGTCCTGGTAAAAAAGGCCAACGGGAAGTGGAGAATGTGTGTGGATTTCATGGACCTCAATAAGGCATGCCCAAAGGACAGTTTTCCCCTACCCCAAATAGATCAGCTGGTGGATTCAACAGCAGGTCACAGTCTGCTCAGTTTCATGGATGCCTTTTCTGGATACAACCAGATACCCATGGACGAGCAGGATGAGGAAAGCACTGCCTTTATAACTAACATGGGTTTGTTTTGCTACAGGGTAATGCCTTTCGGCCTAAAAAATGCAGGAGCCACCTATCAAAGGTTGGTAAACAATATCTTCAAACCGTTGATTGGATACACTATGGAGGTATATGTGGATGATATGATTACAAAGTTCAAAGAGCCGACGGATCATGTGAAGCATCTAGAAGAGACCTTTGAATTACTGAGGAAGTATGAGATGAAACTAAACCCGAAGAAATGTGCATTTGGGGTCAGCTCGGGCAAATTTTTAGGATTCCTGGTAAGCCACCGAGGGATCGAGGCCAACCCGGAGAAA
>NW_006263303.1:21656734-21763915 GCF_000493195.1 Citrus x clementina | reverse complement strand
GAGGAAGCATTTGGGCAGCTGAAGGAATACCTAACCCGGGCCCCATTGTTATCGACTTTAAGAGAGGGTGACCAACTGTTGCTGTACTTAGCAATCTCTAAATGGGCTACTAGCTCGGTATTAGTCAGGGAAGAAGAAGGAAAGCAACACCCGGTATACTACACGAGCAAGGCCTTGGTAGAGGCGGAAACTAGATACCCATTGATGGAGAAGTGGGCGCTAGCTCTAATAACGGCAGCACGAAAACTCCGACCATATTTTCAGGCCCATCAGGTTATTGTTATGACCGACCAGCCACTTCGGCAAACGCTTCAAAAACCAGATGCATCGGGTCGACTAGTAAAATGGTCCGTAGAGCTAAGTGAGTTCGACCTCTCCTACAGGCCTCGAGGAGCAATCAAGGCCCAAGCTCTGGCTGAATTTATGGTTGACCGAGCCGATACAGGGAAAGAAATTCGGGAGGAGCAAGCAGCAGAGCAGGAGAAACCAGAGGGGTTGTGGTTGGTAATGGTTGACGGATCATGCAGTGAGCAAGGATCCGGAGCAGGAGTTGTAATACGAAGCCCAGAAGGAACCGAAATAACATATGCAATGAAGTTTAACTTTCAGCTCACAAACAACCAAGCTGAATATGAGGCCTTTATCACCGGGCTCGGACTTGCACACGCTCTAAGAGCAGAGAGGGTAGAAATTCGAGCAGATTCCCAACTGGTGTGTAATCAGCTCAATGATCAGTTCCAAGCAAGGGGAGAGAAGATGGGTCTTTATTTAAAGAAGGCGAAGCAGATGGTTGGGCTTTTCCAAGCAGTGGAGGTAAAGTAGATTTCCCGGAATGAGAACTTCCGAGCAGATATGCTGGCTAGGATGGCAGCCATTGCAGATCCTAAATTACCGAAGTCAATTCCACTAGAGGTAAGGACCTCACCAAGTATTGAGGAAGAAGCAGAGGTGATGAGAATAAGTATTGGAGAATCCTGGATGGACCCGATTCGCGCATATGTCAGCGATGGAGTTTTACCAGAGGACAAAAGGCAAGCAAGAAAATTAAAATGCCGAGCAGCAAGGTATACGCTACTGGATGGAGTGCTGTACCGCCGAGGGTTCACCTTGCCCCTTTTGAGATGTTTGGATGATGAGGAGGCGAATTATGTGCTGAGAGAAATTCATGAGGGAATATGCGGCAATCACTCGGGAGCAAGAACTTTGGCCTTCAAGGCACTCTGGCAAGGATACTTCTGGCCAACCATGCACCAGGATGCCAAAAGGATGGCAAAGAATTGTAAAACATGCCAAAGCTTCTCCGAGGTTCCTGCACAACCCCCGGAAAAGCTGACGGCTATGACATCCCCGTGGTCTTTCGCTCAATGGGGAATCGACTTGATTGGTCCATTGCCTAAGGGACGAGGAGCGGCGACACATGCAATTGTGGCAATAGACTACTTCACCAAGTGGGTGGAAGTAGGAGTCCTCAGCCAGATCACAGAGAGGAAGACAACAAATTTTATTTGGAAAAATATCATCTGCAGGTATGGGATCCCCTACGCCATCATCACAGACAATGGGAGGCAATTTGACAACGGCAACTTCAGGGAATTTTGCCGAAACCTGGGGGTGGACCTGAAGTTCTGCACCCCCGCACACCCCCAGGCAAACGGACAAGTGGAAGCAGCCAACAAGGTGATAAAGAAGCTCCTAAAGACTAGATTGGGAGAGAAGAAGGGAGCTTGGGTTGACGAGCTACCGGGAGTACTGTGGGCCTACAGGACAACTCACAAAACCGCCACAGGAGAAACACCATTCGCTTTAGCTTTTGGTCATGAGGCGGTAATCCCAGCAGAGGTTGGTGTAGGAACACATCGGACGGAATATTTCACAAAGGAGCAAAATGACGAGCAGATTTGCTTAAGTCTAGACCTGCTGGAGGAGAAAAGGGAAGGGGCAGTGCAGAAAGTGGCCCAGTGCCAACAAAGGGTCATGCGTTATTACAACAAGAGCGTGCGCGTGAGGCAGTTCCGAGCAGGAGATTGGGTACTTAGGAAGGTGAACCAGAACACCAGGGATCCTAACCATGGCGCTCTTGGCCCGAAGTGGGAAGGCCCGTACCGGGTGATACGAGCCACTGGACCAAGAGCCTATAAATTAGCGCACCAAGATGGACGAGAAGTGCAGAGGTCATGGAACGCCGAACACCTGAAGAAGTATTTCCAGTAAGCAAAGTGCTCTACTAAATCCCCATTTTGACAAGATATCTATGCTAACTGCATCATGGCTTTGCTGCACATGTATGTATTCAGTATTCTTGTAATGCATTCAAATTTCAAATAAAGATGAATTCAGCATGAAATCCCCCTGCTAGTCTAATCAATAAAGATTTTACCAAGGCAAGTAAGTGCCCACTTCTGCTCGGTCAACGAAAGACCAGCAGCTAAAGCTACGAAAATTCTATTAAGACAAATCAGTGCCTACTTCTGCTCGGTCAACGAAAGACCAGCAGCTAAAGCTACGAAAATTCTATTAAGGCAAATCAGTGCCTACTTCTGCTCGGTCAACGAAACACCAGCAGCTAAATTTACGAAGATTTTACCAAGGCAAGTAAGTGCCTACTTCTGCTCGGTCAACGAAAGACCAACAGCTAAAGCTACGAAAATTCTACTAAGGCAAATCAGTGCCTACTTTTGCTCGGTCAACGAAAGACCAGCAGCTAAAGCTACGAAAATTCTATTAAAGCAAATCAGTGCCTACTTCTGCTCGGTCAACGAAAGACCAGCAGCTAAATTTACGAAGATTTTACCAAGGCAAGTAAGTGCCTACTTCTGCTCGGTCAACGAAAGACCAGCAGCTAAAGCTACGAAAATTCTACTAAGGCAAATCAGTGCCTACTTCTGCTCGGTCAACGAAAGACCAGCAGCTAAATTTACGAAGATTTTACCAAGGCAAGTAAGGGCCTACTCCTGCTCGGTCACCGAAGACCAGCAGGCAATTTTGCGAAAATTTCGCTAAGGCAAACGGATGCCTATTCCTGTTCAATGCACTAAAAAACCAAACAGGAAAGCCAATAGAGAGCATTCAAATTTTTTTTTTTATAAATGCTTAAATTGTTTACAAAACAAACGCAAATCTAGAGCTTATACAAAAAATAGGCCTAAAGGTTAGGAGAATCAACGGCTCCAGCAGCTGAAGGATCAGCGAGCTCGGGAAGTGAGGGATCAGCAACATCTGGAGGTGGAAGATCAGCAATGCCGAGAGGAGGAGGCATGGACCCTTGACCCACTTCGAGAGTGCGTCCCCCAGCTTCCCCCTCTTGCACGCCATCCGAAGGAGCCTCGACCTGATCCTGCCCGCCCTGCTCCTTATCACCCTGGCCGACCTCAGCCATGTACCTCTCCACTCCAGCCTCCAGCTTGCTCATGTCTAGCTCGGGATATTCTTCCTTAAGCACAGACATTATGCACTTATAGGAGAAGGCAACCCCAGAGTCATACTCGGCATCCAGTCGATCGTCCACATCAGCGGATTTGCCTTTCTCCTCAGCCAGCTGCTCACCCAAGGATTTGATTTCCCCCTCAAGGGCGGCCCTCAGAGTATCCCTTTCAATTTGAGTAGCATGGAGATCAGACCTCAGGTCACCCAGCTCAACCTCGAGTTTGGAGGAAGTGGATTCAGCAACCGCAACTCTCTTCTCTAGCTCCATAACCTGCTTGTTCAGCTCAGCCAGCTTCTCCTTAGAGCGATCAGCAGATTCAGCTTTCTTCTTCAATTCCTGATTGTCAGCTTGGAGTTTCTTCTCATGGCGCGCGGACCCAATCTTGTAGCACGAAACCATGGTGGCCAACCTGAAGGACACTCTCTGAACGGAAGCAGCTAATTCGGAGAGGTTCATACTCTTGATGTCCTTCACCATCTTGGGCCCCACCGCTCTTTTGTAATCCTTCTGATACGGGCTCAGGTAGTCCACTTGATCCCGAGATAGTAGAGGAGAAGAACGGTCCCCAGACTGTAAGCTGACCTCAGGACTCTTGTCGGAGGTTTTCTCCCCAACACTCTTACGAGGTGGAGGTGGGGGCAGAGCAGGAACAGGCGCCTTGGAAGGACCAACGCTAGGTTTCTTCGGGGGAGGAGGAGGGTTGCTGGAGCTGCTCGAAGCCCGACCACGCTTTCTGGTCATAGCACTGAGAATCTTGCTATCCATCCCGGCGGCTATATCCACTAAGCCCGAGCCGACCAGACTTGTTGGTGACAGGAGGTCTTGGCAGGTAGACGCGTACAATAGAGCCGTTTCCACCTGAAGCAAAGGCCGATCTTCAAGCCCCCCGATCAGACCCCACGACTCTGAAATAGCACAAAAGGTTAAAGAACCCAATAAGTAGCAGTTTAATTAAGAATATAGGCAAAAATGAACGACCTGGGGTGACAAAATGGGTGGGAAGATATATGTCCCCACCAAGCGACCGAACTGCTGGACACCAGTTCCCTCCAGCAAAGAAGAATTTGTTCTTCCAATTTTTACATGAAGATAGAAACCCAGTGATCGGTTTCCTCTTGGCAGAACTGGACATAAAATAATACCAGCCTGCCTCATTTGGGCTACTCCGCAGCTGATACAGATGTTTCACTTCGACAAGAGAAGGCTCCTCCGACCCACACCTCTCCCACAACACAAACATCGCCGAGAGAACCCTCCACCCATTTGGGTGCAGCTGACCTGGGGCTAGGTGCATACCGCTCAGTATCTTGGCAAAGTAAGGTTGAAGGGGCAGCCGAGCTCCTAGTTTGAAACTCTCCAAGTGCATCGTCACATACCCTTTCGGAGGCCGACTAGGGACATCGCCTTTTCCAGGAACTACAAGAAGAACCTCGCTGGGGATGTCGTAGAGGTTCCTAAGTTTAAATAGGTCAGTGGGGGTGGTGGCACAAGCCATGAAATCAATAGGGTAGGAATCAGCCTCCACCCTATGGCCTAGGTTTCTTCTCTGAGCAGATCGGCTCGGTCCGGAACTGCTCCCCTCACCATCGCCAACTCCTTCAGAGATCCCAACCCCACCAAAGCTGTGGTTCTCACCAGAGCCCGACGCAGGCCCACCTCTATTTTTTACAAGCGCTAGTTCGGGGAAGGAAGAGGCAACCAGAGGGCGTGGGTACTCAAGGGTATCCCTGCCATGGGAAGGACCTACACTACTGGAGGGACCCAAGAAATCGGTGGGTATTGACACGTTGAGGCCTGAATCCCCTGATTCTTCATCACCTTCATCAACAATCAACTTTCTTTTCCGGTTTGACATATCGGAATCTCAAAAGAAAAACCAAAACAAACCCAAGTACACGAATACAAAAAGGGGCAACACAGAACCCAATCAACAACAACCAAAGAAAAGGTTAAAGGCTATACCTGGAACAGACGGACACTGATAGCGCTGCCGTGACAGAGACAACACCCAGCAAATGGATACTCCGGACGCTGGGAGTATGAGCAAAGTTCAGAGAAAATTTGGTTAACGGCGGAGGAACGAGTAACAAGATGATGATGACTCCAGTCTAGGGATTTGAAACGAAAAGGGGGAAATGAAAGCATTAAAGTAATGGAGACGCACCGTACATCGAGGACAGATAGCCCGTCATTTCAAATTTCAAAATATGAAGAGTCTGCGGATGCCACGTCACCAACTGTTACAAGAAGCCAGGCTAGATGCAAGCCCAGATACGCAATGGACATGCTCATTTAGGCCCATGCTCAGGTCAAAACCTCCCCTGAAGAAAAGAAATCCTCAGGTCCGTCCCTGTAGGTAGAAAACCAGAGGAGAAGCCCCCGGATTGGCAAGATTTGACAATCAGTTTCTACTCTTGACTCATTTCACTCACAAGACTAGAAACTGGGGGACTGGTGTTAAGTAAATAAAAGCACCAGGTCGGTCATGCTACTATTTCCACCCCGGCATGAATCACCTCAGCCAAATGGTACGAGCAGAGCAGGGGCAACACGAGCCGAGCCAAGACGAATACTGATCAGAGGTATATACCGAGCCGGTACCCGTACCCCAAAAAGCGGAAGCACGATCTCACAGAATTGCGGCAGTTGCGCTTTCCCAGAACCGTTGCGGGAGATGCGAGATCCCACGTTTGCCCATGATGCAGCAGTTAGAGTCCCATGAGGGGCTGCTACTGCCCAAAAAAGGTGGGATGAAGGGCAAACGGGAACGTGGGGACAGCGGCTATAAAAGAAGATGAAATCGATGAAGAAAAGGAGAGAAAACCGGAAAAGGGGGAAAACGCTGCCAAATTGCAACCAGGCCATTTCCTTACAAATTTCTAACAAACACCTTAAATCCAAATTATACTGTTTTCCCGTAAACACCTTGTGCTAACTTAGGCATCGGAGGGTTTACGCCGGCAAAACCACCGGCGTCTCTGATCCGTTTTCGGTGAACGCAGGTCTAGTGAGAGAAAGGAGGGTGATTCCAACCTTAGCGGTTCGTGCAGCAGTTGATAACTTAAACGTTGGTGAAAGAATCTGGTCGGTCTAAGGACGAGCAGATTTCGGCATCAACATTGACCTCAGTCAGAAATACTTGGGTTTATACGCTGGGAATTTAAGGTGGCTATCCGGCCTTTCTTCATTAGAGCACCTTGACTTAAGCAATGTAGACCTTAGCAGAGCTTCTGACTGGTTGCTTGTTATGAACACACTCCCTTCCTTAGTGTCGTTGCGGCTCTCAGGTTGTCGTCTCTCTTACTTTCCTCCTCTGTCCGTTGCAAAATTTTCATCTCTTGCCACACTTGATCTCTCCAATAACCAATTTCAAAGTCTTTAGAACCCAGTTGGATTTTCGGTCTTCATAATTTAGTCTCTCTTGATCTTAGAAATAACAGTTTCGGCGGTCCAATTCCTGATGGAGTTCAGAACTTGACTTCCCTTAGACACATTTATTTGTCCAACAACCATTTTAATTCTTCCGTTCCCAAATGGTTCCGTAGGCTTAGCCTTCTTGAGCAAGTTTCTCTTAACTCCAATACCTTGGAAGGTAAGGTTTCGGGTGCATTGGGAAATCTTACTTCTATCAATAGGCTTTATCTCTCAAACAATAGGCTTGAAGGGAAAATTCCAAGATCTTTGGGAAGACTTTGCAATTTGAAGTCAATATCTTTGTCAGGAGTCAACTTGAGTCAGGAGATGTCTGAAATCTTTGATATTTTCTCAGGATGTGTTTCTGATGGGCTTGAGATTTTGGTTTTGCGAAATTGCCGCATTTTTGGTCCTTTGACTGATAAACTTGGGCAATTTAGAAATCTAAACACTCTTGATCTAAGTGACAATTTCATTTCTGGGCATGTTCCATTGTCTTTAGGTGAACTTTCAACATTGAGAGTTGTAGATCTTTCCTTGAACAGATTAAATGGAACTCTTTCTCAAATTCATTTTTCTAATCTCACGAGGTTGCTGGACTTTAAAGCGTCTGGTAACTCATTAACCTTCAATGTCAGTCATGATTGGTTCCCCCCTTTTCAACTTGAAGTGTTGGGTTTGAGATCTTGTGATTTAGGCTATCAATTTCCCCCATGGCTTCATTCACAAAAGCATTTAACTTATCTGGATATATCCAATACAAGAATTGTAGATACAATTCCTACTTGGGTTTGGAAAAATCTCTCCCAGATTAATTATCTAAATCTCTCTCACAATTATATATACGGGGAGATCCCAAATCTAACTGAGGTGAGTCAACTTGAGTCACTTGACTTGAGTTTCAACCATGGGCGGACCCAGTTCAGGCCCAGGAGGGGCTTAAGCCCCCCCTGAGCCTTAAAATTTTTTTAAATTTAGCCCATAAAGCCCCTTTTAATTATTAAGTCCAATAACTTTTCTCAACAAAAACAAAGTATTTTGGGCTTTGAAATTAAACCCATTTAAATAATAAAAACTTTTTAATTTAATCAAATTCTAATTTAAAACTAACTTACAAAACTCATCGTTTTATATTAATAATAAAAAAATTAAAGGAATAAAAAAACAAACCCCAAAATCATGAAACTGTGAATCACGAAATCACAAAGACCGGCCACCGCCACCGACGAACGTTTCCATTCCTGCTGCCAGTCTGCCACCAACTCGTTGTTATCTGTTGCCGCGATCGCTGAGCCTTTGATGATTTCGTCCCTTGCTAGATCAGCCATAGCCCATAGATTGAAACAGGTATTGTGCTTGAATGTTGTTTTGAAGTTTGACTAATGATTCTGGCCGAATGAATGTGCTGCATCTCTCTAACTTCGTTCATCAATTCTTATTCTGATAGCTATCTACAAAATTCCAAAAGTAAAAGTTGATTTGTGAAAAGTGAGCAATTCTTTAATATTAAAATTGAAAGGGAAAGTGGTGGGACAGTGGGTGGCACCCACTGGGTGCTCTGTGAAATGATGAAAGTTTTAAGTGGTGTATAATTTATTATATAAATTATAATTAAAAGCAATCACTTTGTTAATGCAAATAAATGAGCAATTGAAAAAGTAAAATTTACAATCATGTATCTTTCCCGTGAGCCCCATTGGGTGTGTTGTCAAATAATGTTTTTATAATATCAAATTTGTATTAAATTAATTATTCTTGTTCGTTATTTTGTTAGGATTTAGCCTTACTGTGAAATTTAATCTAATAATTAATAGTTTTATTTGATTTGAAACAGATATGGAAAAAATTTTTAAAAAGAAACCACAGCTCCCATCTCCTTTAGAAGGAACTAGTCATGGTTCATATGAAGTCAATTTACAAAATTTGCCTGCTGACCCTGGCTTACGACCTTGTATTGATAGTTATAATTGTAATATTTGAGATCAAGTCCGAAGAACATACTTACAAAGGGGTCCTTTTCAACCTAAGGGGCACAATTTTAAATTTGAGAAATTTGGAAATCAACAACGACGATTTGTTTCGGATTGGTTCAAAGAATTTGGTTCTTGGCTGGAATATAGTATAAAAGAAGAGTCTGCATATTGTCTTTTTTGTTATCTTTTCAAAGAAGATAATGGTGATCAAGCAGGTAGTGATACTTTTACTGGGAAAGGATTTAAAAATTGGAAAAAAAAAGAAAAATTAAAGATTCATGAAGGAGGTGTCAATAGTGCCCATAATCGAGCTAGGCAGAAATGTGAAAGGTTGATGAATCAGAAACAACATATTGCAACATTTTTTGAAAGACAATCCGAGAAAACTCAAAGTGAATATGAAACTCGCTTGAATGTTGTTGTTGATTGTATTCGATTTCTTTTAAATCAAGGGCTAGCATTTCGTGGGCATGATGAGTCTGATGGTTCAAGCAACAAAGGGAATTTTCTTGAGCTTTTACACTTCCTTGCTGATCATAATGAAGATATTAATGCTGTTACTTTCAAAAATACTCCTCTAAATCTGCAAATGACATCTCCAAAGATCCAAAAAGACATTGTAAGTTGTGTTGCAACTGAAACTACTAATGCTATTATTAGAGAGATGGATGGTGCATTATTTTCTATTCTAATTGATGAGTCTCGTGATATATCTACAAAAGAGCAAATGGCTGTTGTATTACGTTATGTGGATAAGAATGGATATGTGGTTGAACGTTTTGTAGGCATTGAACATGTTTCTAGCACTACAGCTGCCTCACTTAAAGAATCTCTTGACAATATGTTTTCAAGGTTTGGATTGAGTTTGTCAATGTTACGTGGGCAAGGTTATGATGGGGCAAGTAATATGCAGGGTGAGTTTAATGGTTTGAAAACGCTCATTTTAGAGGAGAATGAATCTGCTTATTATGTTCATTGTTTTGCTCATCAACTTCAGTTAGCTCTTATTTCCGTGGCAAAAAAGCATGAGGAAGTTAATTCTTTATTCAATTTAGTTTCAATGCTAGTTAATGTTGTTGGAGTGTCAGCTAAACGTCGTGACATTCTACATGAGAAACATGCTCTTGCAGTTATTGAAGCATTAGGTAAAGGCGAGCTTTCAAGTGGACAAGGTTTAAATCAGGAGATTACTTTAAAGCGTCCTGCTGATACACGCTGGTCTTCTCATTATGGTACGTTAATGAGCATAATTTCTATGTTTCCATCTGTGGTTGATGTGCTTGAGGTAATTGAAGTTGAAGGAAATTCTGAACAAAGATTTCAAGCTAATACGCTATTGAAGTTGATGCAATCATTTGATTTTGTATTTTGTTTATTCTTAATGAAAAATATTCTTGGCTATGCAAATGAATTGTCACGAGCACTACAAAGGAAAGATCAAGATATTTTGAATGCTGTAAAATTGGTTGAAGTTTATAAGCATAACCTTCAGAAGTTGAGAGATAGTGGATGGGATTCTTTATTTGGTCAAGTTTCTACTTTCTGTAGCAAGCATGATATCGATGTTTTAGATATGGATGATTTGTTTTTAATTCCAGGGCGATCACGCCGTAAAGCTCGAGAGATCACAAATTTACATCGGTATCGAGTTGAGTTATTTTATGCTGTCTTAGACATGCAACTTCAAGAGCTAAATAATCGTTTCAATGAGTCAAATACTCAGTTGCTTATTTGTTTGGCTTGTCTATGTCCAAATGATTTGTTTGCAGCTTTTGACAAGGAAAAATTACTGCGACTTGCTGAATTTTATCCTAAAGATTTTTCTGCAATAGATCTTATAGCACTTGAGATGCAACTTGATGTATACATTATGGATTTACGATCTAGTGCAGAATTTTCAGAATTGAAAGGGATTGGTGAACTTGCAAGGACAATGGTTAAGACTAAAAAGGACAAAGTGTACCCGTTAGTTTACCAATTGGTTACATTGGCTTTAATTCTACCTGTAGCTACTGCCACTGTAGAAAGAGTATTTTCAGCCATGAATTTTGTGAAGAATCGACTTCGAAACCGGATGGGTGATCAATGGCTGAATGATAACTTAGTTGTATACATAGAAAAAGATGTATTTGCTTGTATTGACAATGAAGATATTATTCGACGTTTTCAAAATATGAAAACACGTCGAGAACAGTTGAAGAAGTTTTAAAAATGATTATGTCAATAAAATTGAATATTTTACTTATTATTTTTTCAGTTGGCTTTTATTATCTTGTCGAATATTTTTATCAATTTATATTAAGCCCCTTCTGAATTTATTTCCTGGGTCCGCCACTGGTTTCAACAACTTATCCGGTCCCTTACCTCTTGTTTCATTCAATGTGTATGTTGGGGAAAAATTAGATTTTTAAATTTTTATAAAACCTTTTGAAGATCGCTCTCATATAATATATAAGAATTTGTATTCTAGAAATCGTACCTTGAAAATCCGAGTTGGCTTTTTCTGCTGAAGTGATTTAGGCTCCTAGATCACGATCCGCCACCACCACTCCTGTTAGATCACGATCCGTCACCACCACGCTTGTTAGATCACGAACTGTCTCCAATGATCTTCTAGGTTATGACTCAGGTTCGATCTGCACTTAACGTGTGGACGCCTTTATCACTACCAAAGTAACTAGCACGAGAAAATTTTTCTCTGATCTGTATAAAGTGGCTTCTCCCTTTTCTTTTAGAGAAAATAAGCCTTATATATCTCCTTTTAGTGAAAATCCTAGGCTCCAAATAATGCCCTAAATAAAACTCACGTTACTTTTCATTTAATAGGGGATCCACCATGTAAAATAACATAAGGCCCCTTACACATAAGCTAATTAAATAGAGCCTCCCACTAAATGATATATTTAGGCTTTTGACCCAAATAGCTAGTTATCTTGCTTATTAGTCCAGTAGTGGTGCAGTCAATTAAATGAGCTAACCCGGGGATCATTTGAGAACATACAATAGTGGCTATAACAATTAAGCCTGTAATTAAACTAGCCTAATTATTTAATTCCAAATCTACTCCACTAAAAGATTGGAACTGACCTCCATAATTGTATGCTCGAATAATAATTCGTCCCCAGCCACATTGATTTCTTTACTGCACAATCCTTTGTACCACATCGTTAATTAAATTGATATCTCAACTGTCCAATCAATTTAATAACATCTTATTCCTTGATCCTTACTGGTTTTCTCTAATGATCATTTTCAACATACTAAATATGTTGACACACTCTGGCCAGAGAATTCTATAATCAAGTGCCGAAAACCCATCAAGAGATGTGTTGTACAAATTCTATATTGTTAATCCATAACTCCAATACTCATAATTGCTCCCACCAAGATACCGGGTAATCTTGACCACAAGTATGTGTCGTGCCCATTGGTAACTCAAATGGAATAACAATTACAATCATGAAATCATAATTAACTCAAGATTAAGATTACAGTAAAATCAATGCCTATGAGATTTAATAAGTCTGACAGTTATTACAAAGTTAATTAAATTTCATATGTGATCCTGTTCAATGTAGTCGTACTACATCAATAAATTCATACATGATTAAGACAAATCATTCAATGAATTTATTACAGTCTATACCTAAATAAAGTGCCCAACTTTATTTATCAACTGCAAACTAAATTTATTTAATCATAAGATAACTTATATTTATGTCTTCTGTGAATCCACATGGTGATCACATAAATACATATAATATGATTAAATGGACTTTAATACAAATATTAATGCAATTAAGATATTTGAATAAAATACCTCATTTATTTTATTAATCAGAAAAATTGTTTATTACAATTAAATAAACACATATGCTTTTAAAGAGCATATTTTCCCAACAGTGTATGCTCTTGACCTTTCAAACAATTCCTTGTCAGGATCCATTTCTCATTTCGTGTGTGATGGGATCAATCAATTGAAGGGAATGCGAATTCTCAAACTTGGTGAAAATCATTTTTCAGGGAAAATACCTGATTGCTGGATGAATTGGTTAGATTTGTTGGTCTTGAATTTAGGCAACAATAATTTTACCGGTAACATTCCAATCTCTTTGGGAATGTTAAGTTCCCTTCAATCATTAAACCTTCGGAAAAATTCTCTCTCCGGACAAATACCAGCGTCATTTCAGAATTGCACAAAGCTGGTAATGCTGGACATTGGTGAAAATGAGTTTGTAGGAAATGTTCCAACATGGATTGGAATAAGATTTTCAAGCTTAATGATCCTCAACCTTCGTTCAAATAAGTTTCGTGGTGTTTTACCAAACCAACTCTGTGGTCTAACTTCTTTGCATGTCTTAGACCTTGCTGATAACCATCTTTTTGGGAGCATACCAAAATGTATCAGTAACATCAGTTCCATGGTGACTGCGAATTTTTCAATAGGCACTGATGTACAATATCCAAGTGTTTCCACAGGAAAGTATGTTGAGGATGCATTACTTGTGCTGAAAGGAAAAGCAGTTGAATATAACACAATTCTTAAGTTGATGAGACTTATCGACCTCTCCAAAAATAAGTTTTCAGGAGAGATTCCGTCGGAAATAATGAATCTCAGAGCATTGGTGTCATTGGATTTGTCTTGCAACTCTTTCACCGGAAGAATTCCTAATAGCATTGGTGCTTTGGAATCAATATTGTCTATTGATTTCTCTGCAAATCAACTTTATGGTGAAATCCCCCAGAGTATTTCAAGTTTGACATTTTTGAGTCGTTTGAACTTGTCTAATAATAACTTGAGTGGGAAAATTCCTTTAAGCACACAGCTTCAAAGTTTTGATCCCTCATCTTTTACTGGAAATCGACTCTGTGGTTCTCCACTTCCTAACAACTGTTTTGTGGCTGCTCCAGCACCACACAATGAAAGTGAAGATGATATTGACGGAAATGATGATGGTGATGAAGATGAAGTGAATTGGTTCTATGTAAGCTTGGCTTTGGGATTTGTAGTTGGCTTCTGGTTTGTGATGGGTCCTTTATTTGTCAGTAGGAAATGGAGGTCTATGTATTATCATTTCCTTGCTAGACTTGGCGACAAAAATTTTTGGGTTGTGAGAAAATGTTGGTATATGTTTTCATTTTGAAGCTTTTGTTTATTTGTCCTAAGCACGCTCTTTTTTTTTTCCCTTAAGTTCGTCTTATGTAATTTGATCAGCCAATAAATGAGAAGGTACTTGTGTTGAGTCATTTGCTGACTCCAATATTTGAAGTCACCCACAGAAATTTCAAACATTTAAAACTGTCAAAATATGTATGATATCAAACTAGGGTAATTTATAAAATTTTATTTTAATTTTTTCCATCAAACACTAATTAAAAGACTCACAGAATAAATAGGTACTGTCAAACACTTGGCATTAAAGTCCGGTACTAAAGTTTTCTACCCCCAGATCAAAATTAAAAACAATTGCCATCCAACATTGTTGCAGAAATTTACTAGCATAATGCAAAGATCCAAGATATGATTCCAAGGGAGCTTCACAATTTACGTTCTGTAGAAATGGAAATCCAGCACTACATAAAAAGAATTTATACTCAACTAATAAACAGACAGCTGGTTATAACCCCAGTATATGCATATACTTTACAGATAATTCCCCTGAAACAAACTGGCAATTAAAAGATGCAAAATATGAAACAGAAGAAGCAAAAGCATGTATGTATCATCAGCTAATCAAGCAATCAAAGACTTTAACCATGTAATATTCCAACATACAAATTTGGACACCTAAGTCCAATACAATAACAACTCAATTAAATCTAAAACATAGTTTTTATGTGACTGCTTACAGAACATCAGTGTTCCACCAAACATTCAAGTGCCGAATACGTACAAAGTGCTGAAGGTAAATAGAATGAAGATGAGATACTTACTCTAATACTAAGGCTGGCTTTTATAATGAAATTTCCCTGCTTTTAGCTTTGCAACGACCGCCTCAAGCCTACTAATCCACTCTTCGAGATGCAATATCTGTCGCTTACTCATATCACAGCAGTCACACTTGCTTCCCCCTCCTTCACCATTTTGAATCCTCACCATATCATGAGATGGATTACCTGCTTTACCATCAGTTGAATCTTCCACAGCCATCTCTGATCCAACATTAACTGGTACATTCTTCATAATCTTTTTCACCGATTCTGTCTCAGGTGGGATAACTTTAACAACCTCCCACTCTGCAGTTGAAGAAAAAGCTTCAGATTGATCAGGCAGATTTTCGGCATTGGCAACACGTTCATTCCAGAAACCATCATGCTTTTTCCTAGACTTCATTAGTTCTGCTATGGTCAGACAATCTTCTTCAGTGGAATCAGTTGTAACCACATGATTAGATTTGGGAGGAAAACAAGGAGGAACATTAGCATCTTTCTTCACTTCTAGACCCAGTGATGGCCTATTTGAAGGTAATTCAACAGAGGCAGATTCAGTTTTCTTTTGTTTTGAAAGCTCAACTAGCTTTTGATGTTTCTTCGGAGGACAAACAAGAGCAAGAGAGAAATCACCGTCTATGTTCTTCCTTTTTGATGTCTTTGGTGATCTTTCCAAGCTCTTCAACGCAAAATGAGAACATGTAGAGGCAGCAGCATCCCTTTCCTTCATTCTCTTTGCTTTCTTAGGGTTCTTTTTTAAACCATGGAAACTATTTTCTCTCTTTCCTTTTGATCCCTTTGGTATTATCTTAGACCTCAAGAGATTTCTTTCTTGTGGCAAAGCACCATCACTTGTGCTTTGCAGACGTGACAGTGATTTCTTCCACCGCTTCAAGTATCTGGTAGTACGACCTGCCTCGTAATGCCTGGAAGGTATGTACAATTTAGCGTAAGTGACAGGCTTACAGAAAGAACTACATGCAGATTTAGGGCTCTCATTTGCTGGAGCAACACAAGCTGGAAGGTCTTGGTCCATCCCAAATTGCCTTGTGATTCTGTGTGGAAAGTACTGCTCTACATGGTCCAGCCCAAGTAGCTCCGAAACCCTCAAGCATTGACCCCATGATTGTAATTCTTCAGGCAGGTCACCATCAACCAGTACCCTCATTTCCTTCTCTCCATAAAACATAGGCACCTTCCAGTTATTTAGTTTTCACATAGGTACACCAATCAGAACACTCCCAGGATGAATCTAGAACCATCCTCACATTCTCATCTCCCATCATTAATTTGTGCCACTGAGCAAATCTTGGCTCACCTCTCATGATCAAACTAGGCTCAGGTCTCAAATCTTTAAACCTCTCCCTAGCCCATATTTGAACTAACTGAAACGGTGACCATATAGTAATCTCTAACTTCCTATTTTCATCTTCCCAACTGTCTACCAAACTTAAAGCAACAATCTTTTCTTTTAAAAAACTCAAATCTATATAAATGCCAGCAAGAACAGCTGGCACATGTGCAATTCTAGTCCCTCTAGCTAATTTTACAGCAATTGGAAAAACAGATCTGCTAATTACAGAATTGGAGTTTGGAAAAACAAACCTCGATAGCCACAGGGAAAGAAAGGCTTCATGTTCAATTTCGCTCCCACTATCCATGAATTTAGCCATCCACTTACCATGTTACGGCTTCTTAGCTGTACTCCTATTGAGTTCCTTTGCGGCTTGATTCAATTTCTCTTGTGTTTCCATCAGCTCATCTGTTTCAAGAGGGCTAAAAACAGGGGAACCCAAAACAGACTACCCTGCAATCATCATGTCCTCTAATGTAATGGTAGCTTCACCCCATGAAAAAATGAAACTTTTGGTCTCCGGACACCATTTCTTTGCAAGACCAAGAATCAAATCATAGTTTATCCGAATTTCATTGGTCGAATTCAAGATTGCTTCATGTATACCGGCTTTCTTCCATGTAGATTCACACAGACCAGCCATCCTTCCAACCCAAGCTTTCCATTTCTTTTGTGGCGGCCTCCATCCGTGAAAGTTTACATTTAAAGGCCAACTTTTGGGTTCAAAAATGGGGGCCAAGGAGGAAAGACAGTGAGTAGGAAGCTCAAAAACTTGGCCTTTAATGAAGTTGATGCAAGGTTTGAGCAAATGGCCAAGTCTCTTTGTAGGCTTTGGACCACCATTGGGTGAAATCATGAGCTCCTCTCTCACTTCAAACCCATTGTCTTCTTCTAATTCCTCCATTGCTGAAACCTCACAAATAAAATATTGTCTCAACAACAGACGAGTTTGTGTGATGAGTTTGTGGGTTTTAACTTTTAAGCGTTCGGTGTGTTTAGGCTTTCAAGAAGAGGGAATGTCAAACCTTCGGCTTCCCCGAGAAAAAAGAGAATTGTTTCAAACCTTCGGCTTCACAGATAACCGTTAATAGCATAAACTTGATGTCGTTGGCTTGAATCTTTCGGACATGGCTATGATGCAGGGACTCAAAGTCCCTGTATCATAGAGGGGGTCAATTTATTGACCCCCTAGTTGTTTGGCTGCCATCTGGCCGCCAAACAACTTTTATGACTGGCAGCAACCGGTTTTCCAGTCGGTTGCTGCCATTAATATGTATTTTTTAAAAAAATAAATTAAAATATAAAATATAAAAAATAAATAAATTTTTTAAAAATAATAATAATAAATAAAAAAGGATAAGTAAAGTAAAAATAGAAAAAAATTTTATTAAAAATAATTTAAAAAATGAAGTAAAATGTGTGTTAACATAAGGACAAAAATTAAATTTATTTTCTATGAAATATGTCTCATATTTAACGTTTCAAGTTTTATATTTTATGTTTTATGTTTCATGTAACAATTTTTTAAATACCCCAAAATTTTTCTTTCTTGCCCCTTGTTTCATGTTTACGTTTTACGTTTCATGTTTGTTGTTCTACGTTTCATGTTTGATGTTGTAAGTTTACTACTACAGACGTAGTCATATTTTATGTTCGCGATTGCAAAATTTAAGTAAGATGTTTCATATTTGCTGTTTAATGTTTCATGTAATAATTTTTCAAGTACCCCAAATTTTTTCTTTTTTGCCCCTGTTTCATGTTTACGTTCCACGTTTCATGTTTGTTGCTCTACGTTTCATGTTTGTTGTTCTACGTTTCATGTTTGACATTGTATGTTCACTGTTACCGAGGTACTCATATTTTATGTTCGTTGTTGCATATTTTAAGTAAGATGTTTCATGTTTGATGTTTAATGTTTCATGTAATAATTTTTCAAATACCCCAAATTTTTTCATTTTTGCCCCCGTTTCATGTTTACGTTCCACGTTTCATGTTTGTTGTTCTACATTTCATGTTTTTTGTTCTACGTTTCATGTTTGACGTTGTATGTTCACTGTTACCGAGGTACTCATATATTATGTTCGCTGTTGCATATTTTAAGTAAGATGTTTCATGTTTGTTGTTTAATGTTTCATGTAATAATTTTTCAAATACCCCAAATATTTTCTTTTTTGCCCCCGTTTCATGTTTACGTTCCACTTTTCATGTTTGTTGTTCTACGTTTCATGTTTGACGTTGTATGTTCACTATTACCGAGGTACTCATATTTTATGTTCGTTGTTGCATATTTTAAGTAAGATGTTTCATGTTTGCTGTTTAATGTTTCATGTAATAATTTTTCAAATACCCCAAATTTTTTCTTTTTTGCCCCTGTTTCATGTTTACGTTCCACGTTTCATGTTTGCTGTTCTACGTTTCATGTTTTCTGTTCTACGTTTCATGTTTGACGTTGTATGTTCACTGTTACCGAGGTACTCATATGTTATGTTCGTTGTTGCATATTTTAAGTAAGATGTTTCATGTTTGTTGTTTAATATTTCATGTAATAATTTTTCAAATACCCCAAATATTTTCTTTTTTGCCCCCGTTTCATGTTTACATTCCACGTTTCATGTTTACTGTTCTACGTTTCATGTTTGACGTTGTATGTTCACTGTTACTGAAGTACTCATATTTTGTGTTCGCTGTTGTATATTTTAAGTAAGATGTTTCATGTTTGTTGTTTATTGTTCCATGTACGTATTTTTGAAATGTACTAATTTTTTTCACCTATTCTATAGTATATTTATTGTTGCATTTATAACTCACTAACTATTGAACCAATTAATGGCATTATTCCTTCCTTCATAAATATACCTATGTGTGTGTGTGTATATATATATATATATATATATATATATATTTCCATTTTAAATGCCACCTACCTACCATAACTCACTCACCTTGAATCAACATTTTCTTTCGCCTGCATAGCTACTACAGGTGCAAATTTCAGCCATTGCAAAATCTCAGTGTTGTTTCTCAAGTAAGTGTTTATGACTTAAATATTTGTTTTATCTCAATTTTATTTTTATTTTTTAATATATGAATGACATTAAAATGATGCTGGATGAATGTGGATTGATTTTTAAAAATATACCCATTGTCATTGTATTTTATTTGTTTTGTCAAATTTTGTGCTATTACCTTTCAAGATTTACAGATGAGTAAATCCTGTGATAATCTTAAGTTACCTTGGACCAATATACTTGGAGCTCAGTTTGATTCAGTAAAAGATGCAGATGCATGGTACATGAACTATTCAAGATTGGTTGGTTTTAGTGTTAGAAAAAATGAGCTTCGTCGTTCTAAGTCTGGACAAACTATGATCCGTCGGTGGGTTTGTAATTTGGAAGGATATAGGGCTGAAAAATATTTGGCAAATGATAATAGAGTGCGGGAACCACGACCAATAACGCGTACAGGTTGTAAAGCATCGTTTCGAGTGAATTACGACAATTCTAGTGGCAAGTATACTGTGACAGAATTTAAAACTGAGCACAATCATCCGTTGACTTCTCCGAATGAAGTACATCTCCTTCGTTCACATCGGCATGTTAGTGAAGGAGATCTTGCTCAAGCTAAGGCATTGAGGCATGTTGGCGTGAAAACATGCCAAGTTGTGGATTACATGGGTGATCAAGTTGGGGGTTCACATAATCTCAGGTTCAAGCGTAAGGATTTGCAAAATAGATTAGATGCAGATAGACGAGCTGAAATTGGTGATACTGATTCTGTGGCAACTATAGCATATTTCACGGCAAAATCTGATAATGATCCTGGTCTATATCATGAGTACACATTAGATGATCAAAATAGGTTAAGAAACTTGTTTTGGACTGACTACATGGCACGGTATGATTATGAATGCTTCGGTGATGTTTTGGCTTTTAATGCGACATACAAAACTAATGCATATCATAAACCACTTGTGACCCTTGTTGGCACTAACCATCATCGTAGGACTACAGTTTTTGGATTTGGCCTATTGGGCGACAAGACCGTTGAATCATACACATGGTTACTCCAAACTTTTTTGTCTGCTATGGGTAATCGAAAGCCGAAGTCCGTGATTACTGATGGCGATAAAGCAATGTCAAAGGCAATTAAGACAGTTTTTGTTGGAGCTACTCACCGTCTTTGTTGCTGGCATTTAGAGAGAAATGCACAAGCAAATATTAAAAACGAAGACTTCACTCGTAAATTCCATGATCTTATGTTGACAGGCATGAGTGCAGGTGAATTTGACCTGTGGTGGTTTGCTTTAGTTGATGAATTTAAGCTACACGAACATGGTTGGGTTAAACAAATGTATGCAAAGCGACATAAATGGGCCGAAGCTTTTCTTAAAGGAACATTTTTTGCTGGTACGCGAAGCACTCAACGGTGTAAAAGTATTCATTGTTATCTCAATCATTTTCTGCAGTACATGTTAAAATTATATGAATTTGTGCTACAAATTGATCGCGCACTTCGCAACATTCGGACCACCGAAGTTCAAGATGAGTTTAAAACAAAATTTAGTACTCCTGTGTTGACCACACACTTACGCAGCCTAGAAAAGCATGCTACAAATGTTTTCCCAATTAGCATATTTCATTGGATTAGGGAAGAAATTCGTCAAGAAGCCACTTTGATTCAGTTTGAAGCCTTGAACTGCACTGATACTAACTACTACACGCTGACACAATTTGGGAATTTAGACATAAAGTGGACAGTGGTATATAATAAACCCACTAACAAAATCGATTGCTCTTGTCAACTGATGGATTCTGCTGGAATCCCATGTCGACACATGTTTCATGTCATGAAAGTGGAACAATTTAGAAACATTCCTGATAATATGAATTTGTATCTTTCAGTGCACGAAGATACAACAGATTAATGTATATTGCACTTGTGGGACATAATATGGTTCCCAACGCAAAAAGACTAAAAAGTATCTTAAATTCATCATCAGAAGTTGAAGTATTCATTAGCCTTTTTTTCACTTCCGCTATATGAATTCCTCTAGGTCCACTACTATACACTACACGCAAGTCAGTTATATCAACTGCTTGGTCATTTAAGTCCACACGTGTGCCTCCATCTCTAACCCCCATTATAGTTGCAAACACTGTAGGGCTTAAATTGTATTCTTTCCCATGTAGAATTATACTTTGCCTACCTACATCACATTGTTGAATTAGTGCTGCACATAACTCTTGTCTTAAGTGTCCACATTTTAGGTCAAGTAGACTTCCTAAGCCGGTTTCATTCACTGCTACTTGTTGGTCACTTGAAAAAGATGAAACCACATCGGAGAATGAGGCTACACGACATCGAGATAGAAGGTTGCCACCATCAGTCTTCTCCACATCAGATTCCTTAATATTTTTACTCGTACCACTATTTTCACCACTATTTGAGCTAGATATCTCATTCATATTACTAACCATCCATTGATGCCTCTCCTCGGGGGTTAATTTCTTCCAATTTTGTGCAATATCAACTCTAACCTACAACAATGATAATATATATACGATCAGTGGCATATCATTTTAGGCAAGAGAAAATTGAATATCCAGCAGGTCATTTTTTTTGCTACATACCGTTTTATCCACCTTTTCTACCCCTAATAGCCTTAGTCGTTTTGCTTCTGCCTTACTGTGATCAATATTTTAAGTTACATTAATTAAAAAAATTGAATCTTTTAACATAATGGGTACATAAATGCATATAAATTATACTTACAAATAGTATATCCATGCTTTTTTTTTTCACTGCTTGCTTTTCTTGCCATAATGATTTTTCTTTCGATTTTTCCTCTTACCATCAACAGATTCCATGTGTTCTTGTAAAATCTACAAGAAAGCAGTTAATAAACAACACTTACTGCCTCTCGCACACGTGTTGGTGCGACGGTGCCTATCGCACCAAAACACACCTCACACGTGCGATGGGCATTAACCGAAATGCATCTTGCATCAAACGAATGCATACGCCAAACTATCACACAAAGCTACCACACTCGAATGGCCAAGTCTAATTTTTTTCATCATCGAATTATTATAAAAAAATTTGAAAACACGGCTACAGCATTTTGTCAACAAAAAAAAATTAACCTATTATCTTAAAAGATGAAAAATAGTTCTATAGTTCTTTGTGGCATTTTGTCAAATATTATGTAAGCATTATATTTCTACACTATCATTAACAAATCGTTTTCCCCAAATATAACAAATTATAGATCTAAATCACTTTAACAAATACAAGGCTAAGTTTAAAGTTCAGTAACCTTGATAAGAAGAGTGAAAGTCGGAGCTGGGAGCTAGAGCGAAAGTGAGAACAAGTTCGGGCGTGAGTGTGAGTTGGAAGAAAAGCCAAGACTAACAGCAACAGCAACGGCGAGAATGGGAGCCTGGGTGTGAGCAAGACGGGAGCGAGAGTGTGAGCCGGAGTGGGAGTGGGAGCGGGAGTGTGAGCCGGAGTGGGAGAGTGACCAAGAACGAGACTGTGACAGTGTGAGGAATGACAAAGATCTGCTCAATGTTCGGGGGGGAGAAAGGAGAAAGAGAGGGAGAAAGGGAGGGAGAAAGAGAGGAAGGGAGGGGAAAATGTTTTTGATTCAACCGGTTGCCTTATTTTTTTCCTGTTTTTGTTCATTTTTTCTCTTTTTTTTAAAATTAAAACCACAACCGTTGGATTCAAACAAGCTGAATCCAACAGTTTAAGTTTGGCCCCTGCACCATACAGGGATTTTATGCGCTGCATGGTAGCCGTGTCCGAATCTTGATCATCGAGATTGACTTGTGAGTTGTCCGGTGCTTCAAAAGATTTTATAATGACAAATGGTTTCAGAAAGACCTTTAGTTAATATTCTTTATGCACAAGGGCATTCTAGTAATGACAAGAAACGAAATTTATCACGCTTTTTTCTGGGCCTACCAAATTACTTTTCAAACTCACTTTTTTATTAATAATTTTATTACATAATTACTCATAATCTAAATTACTATTATAGACAAAAATAATTATATAAAATTATTTTACTTTTTACTCCCTCTTTGAACCCACCGCAAAGCACAATCGAAGTATGCTTATTATCCCTCATCCAAAGTTGAGCCTTTCCAACTTTTGTTTGTTGTTCTAGTAATTGTAATTTGGGTATACAGTGGTTGATACTGGATTTTATTAAATTTCTTCTTCTCTTTTGAATTAAATCTCTTTAGAATTCAATTCATAAAATAATAAAATAAAAAATAATCTCCTTATAATTTAAATATTTTTCAATTCTCTCGTTGGAATGATGCAATTTGTTTCAAACAAAAATTTGAAGCATCCTAAAATTTTGAGATCCAAGTGATAGCAAATTAATTTAATTCGTGGTGTACTCTAAATTTTTGAATTAAAAAAAAAAGCACTTTTCGGTTATAAAAAAATAGCCAAATTGCAGTGCACCTGCGCAGGAAGAAACAGAGGCTGCGATTATACATTTTTATTATTTAACTCGATCAGGAAAAAAGAAAATAGAAAAGAACTCTCATTGTTTTTCCTGTAAACTATGTTATAAAGAGGTTTTAGTTTAAAGAGGGATATATTAGGTATTTAGGTGAGTTTATAGAGTAAATTTTAAAAATTTTAACTTTAGTAATGGATTTAATAAACAATTGGGTTCAGAAAGTATTTTAGTGGGTTTAAATAACCCTACCATTTCTCTAATTATTTTTAAGCAAAATTTATCACGCAATTGCCGTTTACATGATTTTTTCTTCTTTTGATTTGATATTATGAAAACCTAAAGAAATCATTACATGGTTTCTTGTTCGTATTAGAATAATAAAAAAAAAAGTAGGTGATGAACCACACCAAAAAAAAATTAAATTAAATTCTCCTCAATCTAACCCAAATTATCAAGTAATAAAAAACCAATTAAAATCGCTTCTAAGGACTTTGGATTGCATATCAAATTATACAGTTGCTTGAGATTACAACAAAGGGCAAAGATAGAAAAGTATTCTCAAATTATATTTAGGTTTGAGAATTGTGAGGAATGCAAAAATTAAAGATGGCAACTACAACATTTTACGTGCGAATACAATTAGCTCGGTAAGTTGTGTTGGGATAAAATTAGCTTGATGATTCGGAATCTCGTTATTCACATGGAGATAGCAGCTAAATTTTGTGCAGTAACAGCGATCATGGGGAGTGATTGCAAGATTTTAAAAAATCCCATCACTATAATCAAACTCAGCCACAAAGATATAATAGCGTTAAGTTCTAATGAAATTCGGGAATCTGAATTTTTGAAAGAAAGTTAACCAGTCAAAGTTGATTGGTAAGATGAATCCCTCTCGGATTCATCTTAAGCATTTGATTTAAACAATCAATTCGTCTTATATCATGGGAGAAATGAATCGAGGCATTTGACGTTTTCGAGTGTATAGAATTTAGCCGATAACAATTTGTCCAGAAAAATTCTTTCAAGCAGCCAACTACAAAACTTTGATGCATCCTATACTAGCATGGATGTCCTATTTGCTATTGAAATGCTATAACTTTCAACTCTGTAGAAAAAAAAATGTAATTATGAAATAAAAGTTGATAATCTATAGTAAATACAACTTTTAAATAATAATTTTGATAAAAAAAAAGTAAAAATATTATAGGTTTTTCATAATACAAGTATAAGAACAAAACTTAGTTTTCAAGTTATAACAACTAGTGTATACTAAACACTTTGGAGTTATAATATTTAAACTGCAACTGTCCAGCCTCAATATCAATCAAAACCTTAATTAGTAGTAGACTATGACGGGCTAGTAATCTTTTCTTCTAAATCCACCATATTTACTCTGTTTTCTACATCCATAGGCAGCAACGAAACCGGATAGCACAAGAAGTTAGCTTGTTTTGATCTGCATATAAAAGCAATGAGCTTTTGAAGGCATTCGGAAACAAAGATGAAGATGAATGATATCTTCTCTTTGAATTTATATGGTCATATTTGTGAAAATGTCCTGATCAAATCTCATGTACTAAAAAATACACATGTTGATACACCCTTCCACATTCAGTTGGATCAACCTGAATGTTTACAAGAAGGGCAGCCCATCGATGAGTCCAATTATGAGCAGCCCATGAAGGAAGCCACATCACATGTTGAGGAAGAAGCAACTGGTAATGAATGGTACATAAGCACACGAGTGAGAAGACCCCTGGGTGGTTTAAAAATTATGTCGTGTAGTGAAATTGATAGGGCTCTATATTTGCTGAGAGGTGTATCACATGTACATGACACGAATCCAACAATGTTCATTCCAATACGTTTTCTTCATAGATTCTCTTTTGTGTTTCTAATTCACAATTCAAAATAATCAAACAATTGATACATAGGCTTAATAAATTCCAGTGCGACAATCAAGGAAACTCCTTTACCTCTCTGCTGATCTTGCTGGGATTACTTAACACCTAAATGCCTCCAAGCAATAGTTATGCAACACAAACACAAACAAGACTTTCTCGAAAGTCGAAACCAGTTGAATTGTCAAAAGAAAATTTCCACGCCAAATTAAAGAACCCCTAATTCATAATCATAAATGGACCAATTGCCTAGGCCTTCTCCCTTCGTGGATCTTTAAGTCAGGCCTGTTTGTTTCCCAAAAGTCATTTTCTTTCAGATTTTGTACTGACTGGGGCTACGTCGATCCTGCATTTTCTACCACTGCAAAACCTTTTCAGGCCTCGCAAAATGTTGAAACCACATTTTAGAATGCGTGGACGACATATGTTACACATGTCATTTATGTTTATGTATCATGAACAAAGTATAATACATACTAGATAATTATAATCACATAATCAGAGAATATGAATTGGATATGAATATTACAGTTTATAAATCCTTTCAGAAAAAAATTAAAAGCTGCATAATTAGTGGTATTTCAAAAAACATATGGCTGACAATGTAATTGTCACTGTTTCCACTTACCACAAATTCAAAGGGACGTCTGCTTCAAGCAAATATATATAATATACAAAGTTTCTTTCACATATTTAATACTTTCCCTCCTGCGCCTAATCATCAAAATCTGTTAAAAAAGTCAAGAAATGGCTTAGGCTCAAGGAATTTCAGAGCAACACTTGAAGATGATATAGTAAACTTCATTATTGCTGAGATGATCTCCCTACGATTCTCCACACCTTTCCAACCAACTAACCCTCAATTTCTGCAATACATGTCCATTCTTTAGAAGAAATCTCACCAGCTCAAGTTCATTCTCATTACCGCTAAAATCAATTAACTCAACTGTCTTGAGATGACATGTCAAACACAAAATGACTTTGTCAGGTATTTCCCAATCATCATAGTATTCGTCCTGTCAAGAGAAAACAGACAAGACTGTACGTAAGTAATGCAACGAAATAAATATTAAGAAGAATAATAGCAAATAATAGGGTAAGAATATAAGACTTAGAGAAAAGGGTAAATATTTTTAACTTGCAAAACGAAAAACTCACATCTGCTATTTCTTGCTTTGGTAACAACAAAAGCGACCATCAAGATTAACTTCTACTATTAAGCTCTAAGCAATAAATTAAGATAACATATCATACCTACTCTGAAAGTATTGTCTTAAATTAAAGCAAGCTGCAAGCCTAGTGACACTTTAACAAGATTGAACTTTTAGTACATAGGTGAGAGATATGATAAAATAAATGGGTAGAAGAATGTGTGCTAACAAATCAAATAAATTTAGGCGTTGAGATTACCGAATCAAAATATATTGTAAGAACTTCAAGATTTGGAGAGTGGTTGAGCAGTCTAATTATTAATGGCACAGTCCATTCGGCTGTTGTCACGCAAAGTATTAAAGACTTCAAATTATTGAATGAAGCAGAAAAATAGGATCGCTGTTCAAGTATAGCATTCAGAAACTGGAGGAACCACAAAAGAAATGAAAAGAGTAATCAGAAGTCAATGGAAGTGTAATTAACTAAACACAAAATCTAACTATTGATGATATCTATAAACTCAAGTCAATCAGTTGGTCCCTTTCTAGACGTCAAGAACAAATTGATTATTTAGACTAATGTGGCATCATTCAATGTCATCATGGCTTAGAAAAGTATATTCAGATCAATTGAAGTTCACCACAGCAGGGAATGAGCCATTTCATGAAAAAAGAAAAAAGAAAGCTGTAAACAAGTTCTAATAAAGTCATTCTTTAGCACAATGAAAATATAAAAATATACCTGGTAAAGAGTACACGACAATTTCAGAACTTTAACATCACGAAGTCCATTGAGGATTTTAGACATGCGATGACAAATTTCTTTAGCCTCCATGTACTCCCCGATAGTTTCCAAGAAAATGAAAGCATTTTGTAAAGAGTTTAAGCTCTCCAAGGTGAAGTCAGGTAAGAGTGGAGCAAAAATATTGAAAGACTCAAGATTTGAGCAAGCAATCTTAAGCTTGTAGTTGTCCAATTCATCACCACCAAACTCAATGCGCTCAAGTGTCAAAGACTTCAAACTATTGGAAGAAATGTCAAGAATCTTCAAATCAGGAAAACAACATGAATCCATTTTCAAATTCTCAAGAAGGGGAGAACTTGAAATAAGTTTAAGAAAAAACTATGGTCCAATAACTTGACATTCTTTAAATCAAACGACTTGAGCCGACTAAAACCAACACAAGTAGGTGGTAACTTTAAAACACACCTGTCAATCTCGCGACCAAAATGTAACTTCAGTGCCTCCAATGACTCACAAATTACCTTACAGCTGCGCAAACCTTTTGGTTCACTTAATAAAAACTCATCTACGGTCAGATACTTTAAACTGGTTGTTGAAATATCAAGACTCTCGAAATTGTGGAAAAAACACTCTTTCGTATACAAGTTCTCAAGGAGGGGACAACTTGAAAGAAACTCACGGAACAAGTTATAATCCAATACCTCAACATGTTGTAAATCAAGAGACTTTAGCCGGCTAAAGCCAACACAGGTAGGCAGATTTAAGACACCCTGGTGCTCTCGGTTGCCAAAATCTAACTTCAATGACACCAATGACTCACAAGTTACAAGGGAACGGGGCAACTTAATGGGCTCGTCTGAAATTATATCAAGATCAAGAACTTGCACGTTTCATCGTGCCACAACAGCAATCCATCTGTAAAATGTATAATCATCGACGCGATTCAAGCAAGAAAGACGAAATCTATGAATACTAACGGAACCATTTTGAAACAACAATACCCAGTTGACAAAATCTTTGAACTTTTCATTGGTTGTTTGAAGTGACCATCTTTCTAGCGGATTTGAACAAATATTGTGAACATTGAAGTTCAAGTAAGGAATTGAAAGCCACAAGTACCTCCATTTTCGCGAAACAGCACTCGCTCTAACAACATCAATTGTCTCCAGGAATGAGAAGATATGATGGATAATGGGCTCTGGAAGATTGCTGAGTCTGTCACCATCTTCGCCGCCAACATTATAACATACGCCGCATGTCAATTTTGAAATTATAGGGCTTCTTTGAAGAGCATTTTCCATTGATTTGAATTAAAATTTGGGAGGTGTTCTGGTCAGGTTTCTATGTCGCGGATGATTATTTAGGGGTTGAATTGAAGACTTATCCCCTCAAGTAAAAGAGATTTGAGCTCCGACCGAGAAATTTGTACGGCTGGGAAATGAATGATTTTCTTTTCCCGCTACTTTTTAATCTGATGAGAGTGGGCCTCAGCGATACCTAGTCGGCCCGCCCAATAAGAAGAAGACAGCATAACCGTATAAGACTACAATAATAGCTCTTTCATAAAGAATACTGTAAATGAAGTTATAAAATTTCGTAAATGAACAGGCAACGGTAAGCAACCATAAAACTAGTAGAAGATTTGATGATTTGCAGGGTATACTCTGTTTTGGGCCCTCTTGAACTGATGAGTTGAAGCAAGTAGAAACGAAAGCGAATCAAGCAAAAACAGAACCTACCGGAGGGGCTAAGGAGCAGGCATGTTAAGTGGTTGAAGAAATTCTGGAATAGCAAAAAGTCAAGTCGAACTCGCAGCCTTTGTTGTATTATGATTGTCAAGGTCTGTGTAGCCCTGATCGTACAATTGTGAAAATCTGTTATTGCTTTAGCTGCGCGTTTAGCTAGAGGCATTCAAATTGCACTTGCACCGGCCTTTCTTTATGAAGATTTGACTGCGTTTATAGAAAAATCTCGTGTCTCTGACGGATTTAATGGTTGTAAAGAGTGAAGATCGTGAATTAAACACTAATATCGCCTCACCGTCGTCACCAAGCTTAGAATTGAAGCATGAAGGATGAAGCTAATGATTCCCCTGCTCCTCCAGGTTTTCCTCCCAAATCCAATTTGGAGGTTGCAAGTGATTTTGGTGATCAAGATAATCTGACCGTTGCAGAAAAATGATCGTTTTAGGGATGAACAGGTTTTTACGCTGAAAAAGTTGTGTAGTCAATTTAGCCATTCTTTTTAGCTTTAGCCAGCTCTAAAGCTACACAGCGCGCACGTGCAATATTTAAATTGTAAGCTAAGTAATAACATCTGACAATTTAGTTCATAACACTGGCGAAATAATTTTTAAATAATATAGTTATTTCTCTTATAATTAGCACAAATATAAAATTTTGATAGTACAAAATTGTCACAAAATTAATTTTTGAAGGATAATTTATTATCTTTTTTTAATTACTTGTTTTAGAATAAAAGTATAAAGTACAATATTTACTAGATTTTTTAGACAAATTATATAATTTATTTGGTATCAATACAATTTAATCTTTTATTTTCATTCTAAAAATTTATTGCTCTTTTATTGTTGAATTTTAGAATTCATAACGGATTTAGAGTAGATTTGAATTTTTATTTTGAGATTTGGAGCAGACATAGATACTTATTCCTTTTTTGAATTCGGATATGAAGCAAAAAACATGGATCCATAATGGTTTTAGGCAGATAGAAATTTAGATTTTTATTACGAATCTACATTTGGAACAAAGTAGATCTAACCCATATCTAACCTTTTGTTATCCCTAAGTTAATCTCAAAGAGTGTGAGAGTGTTCAAGCTATTGAACCTCAGACAGAATTGGTGAAAAAGGTTATGCAGAATCAACCAGTTTAAGATTGGATTGGAGACAACAATGGAAGTTTCAACTGATAGGTAAGTAGAAAATTCAACTTGTGATATGGTGAGGATGCAGGGAAGCGATTTAGATGGGAACATTAATGACAATGATAAAAGCGGTGAGCACGCTGTTGCCTTATTCTCAAGTTCGTGAGTTGGGGGGCCTTCCCATTTATTGTGAGAGTATCTTTTTCAAAATTTTTAAGAATGATGATTTTTGACCTATTGATTATATCTCACCAACCTTCACTCTTTAGTTAACCCTATTAAAAATTTTAAATTAATCTTCATTTCTCAACATGCCTTATCTAATCCTAAATTTACCTTTATTATAATTTTTATTTTTTTTCCAAGGATCCACTATATAAAACTTATAAAATCTATTTTAAAATAAAAAAATCTCAAAATCACTATAATCTCTATCTTTCTTTTCAAATATTTTATCCATGTTTGCTATAATTATAAAAGAAGATTTGATACTTCTTCATTATCTTCTATTGAGTACTGTAAATTAATTTCTTCCATAATTACAAAAGTAGAGTATACAATAGGGTAAAATCTTGTTTAGTCCCTATATTATGAAGTTAGTGCCCATTTAGTCCCTATATTTTTAAAAACATTTCAAAACGTCTCTGCTGCTAAATATTGACACTCTGCTATATTCTTTTTAAATTACTTTTACAATATTACACTCTTACAATAATGTTTCTTTTTTGGATATTAATAAAAAAATTAGATTATCAAATTAAACTAAAAAATAAAATAAAAAATGAATGTATTAATTTGTGTGGAAGCTCACGTAACACGTATGTCTAAAAAATTAATATTGTAAAAAATTTCATTATCAATTTTTTTAGAAAAATTAATATTTTAACTCAGGAGAGTGTTTCACAAAAATTAATATATATTTTATTTTATTTTTTTGTGTTAAACTAGTAATTTATTTTTTTCTTTTTAATAATGTCTAAAAAAATTATTATAATAGGGTAGTATTGTGAAAATAAGTTAAAAGGAATAAAATATAATGACAAGAGTGTCAATAATTTAATGGTAGGGATGGCTTGATGTATTTTTAAAAATATAGGGATTAAACAGACACTAACTTCAAAATATAAGGACTAAATGAGTTTTTACCCGTATACAATATTTGAGAAGAGATATAATTTAAAAAGTTAAAAGGAATTAAGGTTTATGAAATTAGATTAGCCAAATTAGAAATTAATAGAAATAATCATGCGGGAACACTAAAAAACTATTTTCCATTTTAAGTGTTTTCATACAAAGATAAAATAGTTAGTTTATTAGTTTATAAGTGATTAGTGGGGGCTAGTGAGATATAATGGGAGGTCAAACATCACAACTCAATTTTTAAATTGGGCATCTGCTTCACCTATGCATTTATGGGCTGAGCTATTTTTGAAGAGTTAGGATTTTTTTCCTGATCTAAGCATGTCCTGAACAAATAAGTAATTTTCCTGATCTAAGCATGTCCTGAGCAAATAACTCAATTACAGATTGGTTGTTAATGAATAAATAAGTAGAAAAAGTTAAATCTTACCCATACATTACTAATAAAAGACACATGACCAAATATTCTTAAAAGTTCAGTAGTGCTCAAATCAGGAGAAGATCGTGTTCTATTTTTTAATGGTTGTAATGTAATGTAATGTAATGTGTACATGTTCATACTCGCCCAAAAAAAAAAAGAAAAACAAAATTCTCGGCTATCCATGTATTTATCTTGTCAGTGAAGCTGGAAAATTATTAGAAGACCCTTCCGCTTTTGTATGTCGAAAGCATTGTTAAGCTTTATCAAGCCACTCAATTAATGAGTTTTTAAGTATTATCGAACATTAATTTCCATTTGATGAACCAGATGCATAAACTACACAGCTCCAAATATGTTAGCTGGCAAAAAGGCCAGTCCAGCAGCATTTGTACCTCCATCCTCTGCCGATAAATAAGGGACCAGTTTTACACACCAAAAGCCCACCATAAAATGCTTTGTGAGATTCGACTAGAAAATTGATCTCTAGAGAAATAAATGGACTCAAATGTTGTCACTGCACAAATGTATTTTTCCATAATCATGTTCTCACGTACATTATGGCCTAAAATACCTACTAGTATATGGATCTTAATGTTTTGTTCTTTATTTTATTCCCAAAAGTCCAAAACTCTTTTAATAAATTTGGAATTTCCCCATAGATTTTTTTTTTTTTAAATAGAGACTAAAACTCCTTCATGGGTGATGATGTATTTCCAAAATCACATATAATTTTAAGACAATTATCCATTAACCACATTTTTTTTAATTTTTTCAAAAATACACATTTTTTTGGCAGAATTTCAGTTAAAATTACATTTTGTTGAATCCATCCACTTCCATCTTCATTCAAGTAAGAGAATTAACAAAAAATTAGTTATATGATTTTTTTGCCCCTAAATGTAAAAGTGCCGTTTTTTTTCCTAAATAAATGCCCCAAAAAAAAATTAAGATATTGAAACTTAATTTACTCTGAACTTGAAGCCAAACCCATAAGAAAGGAATCATCATCAATAGATCTCTAACAAGAAGAGCAAAATTAAGCAAAAGTAACAAAAGAAGCGGATGTATCTTACAGCACCCACAAACTGGAATTTTCATTTAATAAAAGACTGAGATTCTAGGATTTATTCTCTCTCACTTCACTTCCTCAATTATTGCAGCATCCAACAATAGTGCAAGCTCAATCAGCCCTACTTTAGCTCCAAGTTCAAATTGAAAAAATAAAGTTTTGGGGGAAAAAAATCCATAAAAATTTCATTCAGTACCCTAAAAAATATTGCTGCATATTTATAATTTATTCATCACTGGGGACCAAATAAAAGAAAAATCTTTCAAAAGAAGAAAATAAACATTTCCTTTTCGATATGGCCACTGATAGCACCACCACTCTCAATGGTCTACTTACGGCATTGGAGGAGTGCCCGCTATCGTCCCCACCTTTGTTGAGTTACGGTGACGATGTTCACCGTGAGTGCAGTGATTATGGGCTTGTACGAACCGCGATGAGGTGTCTGCTTTTTATTCGGTCGACAATGGAACGTAAGGCCCACTCTCTTCAGAGAAATAAGAAGCGCGAAAATCATTTATTTTCCCGCCGTAATAGATTCTCACGCTAAGTTTTCAATTGAAACCCCCAAATCCACCTCAAGATACAAACCTAACCAGAAACCCCCCAAAATTTTTTAATTCAATTCAATGGAAAATGCTCTTCGAAGAAACCCTAAAATTCCGAAATTCGTAGTGTGTTCTGATATTGGCGGCGATTGCCAAGGTGGCGATAGACTGAGCAATCTTCCAGAGCCCATTATCCATCACATATTCTCGTTCCTGGAGACAATTGATGTTGTCAGAGCAAGCGCTGTTTCGCGAAGATGGAGGTACTTCTGGCTTTCGATTCCGTACTTGAACTTCAATATTCACAATATTTGGTCAAATCCGCTAGAAAGATGGTCACTTGAAAAAATCAATGAAAAGTTCAAAGATTTTGTCAACTGGGTATTGTTGTCTCAAAATGGGTCCATTAATATTCAAAGATTTCTTCTTTCGTGCTTCAATTGTGTCGATGATTATACACTTTACAGATGGTTAAATGCCGTGGCACAACGAAATGTGCAAGTACTTGATTTGGATATTATTTCAGAAGAACCTATTAAGTTGCCCCGTTGTCTTGTAACTTGTGAGTCATTGATGTCATTGAAGTTAGATTTTGGCAACCGAGAGCACCAGGGTGTCTTAAATCTGCCTACTTGTGCTGGATTTAACCAGCTAAAGTCTCTTGATTTACAACATGTTGAGGTATTGGATTATAACTTGTTCCGTAAGTTTCTTTCAAGCTGTCCTCTCCTTGAGAATTTGTACATGAAAGAGTGTTTTTTCCGTGATTTCAAGATTCTTGATATTCCATCAACCAGTTTAAAGTATCTGACCATAGATGAGTTTTTATTAAGTGAACGCAAAGGTTTGCGCAGCTGTGAGGTAATCTGTGAGTCATTGGAGGCACTGAAGTTACATTTTGGTTTGGAGATTGACAAGTGTGTTTTAAAGCTACCATCTACTTCTGTTGGTTTTAGTCGGCTCAAATCTCTTGATTTGAAACATGTTGAGTTATTGGACCATAGTTTCTTTCTTAAACTTATTTCAAGTTCTCCCTTCCTTGAGAATTTGATTATGGATTCATGTCGTTTTTCTGATTTGAGGATTCTTGACATTTCATCTGCTAGTTTGAAGTCTTTGACACTTGATCGCATCGAGTTTGGTGGTGATGAATTTGGCAGCTACAAGCTTAAGATCGCTTGCCCAAATCTTGTGTCTTTCAATATTTTTGCTCTACTATTACCTGACATCACTTTGGAGGGCTTAAACTCTTTACAAAATACTTTTGTTTTCTTGGAAGATATCGGTGAGCATATGGAGGATATAGAGATTTGTCATCGTTTGTCCAAAATTCTTAATGGACTTTGTGGAGTTGAAGTTCTGAAACTGTCTAGTACTCTTTACGAGGTATGTTTTCATATTTTTCATTGTGATGTAACATGACTTCATTAGTACTTGTCTACAGCTTTAATTTTTTCGGTCTTTTTCATTAAATGACTTGTTATCTGCTTTATAAACATCAATTGAACTCAATATACTTTTGTAAGCGATAATGACATTGAATGATGATGCCACATTAATCTGAATAATCAGTTTGTTCTTAATATCAAGAATTGGACCCATTGGTATGTGACTCGAATTTGTAGAAATCATCGGTAATTAGGTTGTCTCTTTAATTATTGCATTCCCACTGACCTATGTTTACTCTTTTGATTTTTATTTTTATTTTTTGTGGATCTCTAGATTCTGAACGCTTCACTTGAAGAAGGATCATATTTTTCTGCTTCATTCAATAATTTGAAGTCTTTAATACTTTGCGTGACTATGGCTGAATGGACCGTGCCGTTAATAATTAGATTGCTCAACCGCTCTCCAAACCTTGAAGCTCTTACAATATATTTTGATGCGGTAATCTCAACACCTAAGTTTGTTCATTTGTTAGACACAATTTCTTCTACCCACTTATTTTATCATATCTCTCATCTATGTACTAGGAGTTTAATCTTTTTAAAGTGTCACCAGGCTTGGTTTCAATTAATACAATAGTTTCGAAGTAGGTCTGATAAAGCGTGATGGTAAAAGTTAATCTTGATGCTCTTTTGTTGTGTTACCATAACAAGAAAGGGCATATGTGCAATGGCATAGCATGACCTTAAACCGAGTGAGGGTAAATTTAATTTACTTAGAAGAATTTGATTTTACTTATTGTTTGCAATTCATTTTGGATTTAACATACTCATCTATTGTGAGTTTGAGTCTTTGAGCCTACTTTTTTTGTATATTATTTAAAGTCGGCTGGAACAAATAAAAATTGAATTGGAGCAAATAAGTTTTTTTGTTGAAATAAGAAAAAATGGTTTCTAAAAAAATTAGACTCAGCAGGGTGGCTCCGCCAACTGAGAATATTATGTTTTGTCAATTAAGATGATTTACCTTTTCATACTTAAGTCTTATCTTACCCTATTATTTGCTTTAAGAAATTATTCTTGTTCAGATTTATTTCCTTGCATTACTTACCTACATCCTATCCATTTTCTCTTTACAGGGTGAATATTTTGATGAGTGGAAAATATCTAACAAGGCTATTTTGTGTTTGACATGTCATCTCAAGACGGTTGATTTAGTTGAATTTAAAGGTCATGAAAATGAACTTGAGTTGGTGAGATTTCTTCTAAAGAATGGACACGTGTTACAAAAATTGAGGATTAGTTGGTTGGAAGATGTCTACAATCGTAGGGAGATCATCTCGAGGATAATGAAGTTTCCGAGATCATCTTCCAGTGTTATACTGAAATTCCTTCAGCCTAAATCACCTTTTGACTTCTGTGAAATATTAAGATGATTGACTTATGATGGAAATATGATATATGTGAGAGTAACTTTGTTTGTCATCTATATTTGATTTGCTTGAAGCGAACATTCTTTTGGATTTGTGGAAAGTGGAAACAGAGCCAGTTACAAGGACAGCAATGTATTTTGCTTCAAAATACTATCCAATTATGCAGCTTTTCAGTTTTCTGTTGTCCAATTCTGAAAGGGTTTATGAATTATGATATTAATATTTATTTCAAATTGTTGTCGATTTGCACTCTAATTGTATGTTTTACAACTGTGATCTGGTATGATATTATACTTTTCATAACATACAGAATAAACATAGATGATATGTATAATAGGACAAAGGTTTGAACTTGAACTCAGGTAACCTCTTCCACGAATACGAAATAAAATGCCTTTTTTGAGAAGAGGAAAGTAACAGGCCTTACTGCCTTAAAGATCCCCGAAAGGAGAACAAGAGTACAAGACAACTATTCGTTTGAAGTAGGCAATTCGTCCACTTATAAAATCCCCAAAATTAGGGTTTTTTAATTTGGCGGGAAAATTTCCCCCCGCCGTATTCATTTCTAACCTCCGAATTCCCAATCTCCTTTCCACTTGATAAGTATCTATGGATGAGTAAGTGGATCCATTGATACCCCAGATAGATACTAACATAAAAACCCAAAATTCTAGTTCAATGGTAGACGCTTTTAAGAGCACAAAAATTCCGAGATTGAGAGGTGGCGGTGAAGATGTTGACAGACTCAGCAATCTTCCTGAGCCCATTATTCATCACATATTCTCGTTCCTTGGCACAATTGATGTTGTTAGAGCAAGCGCTGTTTCGCGAAAATGGAGGTGCTTCTGGCTTTCAATTCCGTACTTGAACTTCAATATTCACAATATTTGGTCAAATCCGCAGGAAAAATGGTCACTTGAAAAAATCAATGAGAAGTTCAAAGATTTTGTCAACTGGGTGTTGCTGTCTCAAAATGGGTCCATTAATATTCAAAGATTTCTTCTTTCGTGCTTCAATTGTGTCGATGATTATACACTTTACAGATGGTTAAGTGCTGTAGCACAACGAAATGTGCAAGTACTTGATTTGGATATTATTTCAGAAGAATCTATTAAGTTGCCCCGTTGTCTTGTAACTTGTGAGTCATTGGTGTCATTGAAGTTAGATTTTTGCAAAAAAGTGTACCGTCAGGGTGTCTTAGAGCTGCCTACTTGTGCTGGTTTTACCCGGCTCAAGTCCCTCGATTTGCAAAAGGTTGAGTTATTGGATTCTAACTTGTTCCGTAAGTTTATTTCAAGCTGTCCACTCCTTGAAAATTTGAATATGGCGGCTTGTTTTTTCCGTGATTTCAAGATTCTTGATATTTCAGCAACCAGTTTAAAGCATTTGACCATAGATGATGTTGGATTCTGTGAACCAAAAGGTTTGGCCAACTGTGAGGTAAAGCTTGCCTGCCCAAATCTTCTGTCTTTGAAATTTTCAGGCTCAGCCGAACTGGAGTTCTCCTTTGAGGGGTTAAAGTCCTTAAAAAAGGCATACATTTACTTAGATATTGACGGTGATGATGATGTTTGTTATGGTGTGAGTAAAATATTCGATGGAGTTCGCAATGCTGAAGTTCTGAAACTAAATATGGTTGTTTCCTGGGTGTGAATCTATGCTCTCCTTAAATGTGCTACTATTTGGTTTCTTGTTTGGTGATTTTGTTGACCGTTTACATTTGACAATGCAACTGGTTTCAATGGAGTCTAGTTTGCTTTAAATAACTGTGATCGTGTAAGCCGTTTTTGGAATCTGATATGTGTTTGACATATCACTTGTGTACTATAAATATAATTAGGATGTAATTGTATCATTTGATATTTGCTAGTTGCAGACCTGTCTTTCTAATTGTGCCCATTTTCTTTTTCTATTTTTCCTACCGCCTCACTCTTTCAATTTTTCCTTTTATGAGCCTTATGTAGAACATTTATATGCTATGACCATTGAAAGCATTAGTCGATGTTCTTAGCTCTTACCATTGCCAAGCCAACTTGTGAGCAAAACTCTTTTTTGTTGCTTACTGAGACTCAAACGTAAGTCACGACTCTTTATGAATATCATTGGTACATAGTTGAATTTTGCTTGTGATTATCTCGGAATCCCGATCCTTATGGTTTATCATTTCTTTTTATGTGCTACCTGCAGCTTCTCAATGTTGTATTTGCTAAGCCAGATTGCTTCTTCTCTCCATTGTATAATTTGAAGTCTTTAAAGCTGATTGTTGGCCCATTTGACCAGACCATACAATCAACAATCAACTTGCTCAACTGCTCTCCCAATCTTGAAGCACTTGCAATATATTTTGATTGGGTAATTTCAATACCTAGAATTATTGGTCCAGTTAGGCGTAATTAATCTTGTTTAATGTTAATTGGATTTGGCAATGTTGTGGTTCAAACTGAAGATAATACACTTATAAGCGTGCGAGTACTCACATGCAAAAAATTGAGTGCCTCCTTGGGCCTATCCCATAAAGATAGCATCCTGATGATTACCACAGCTTAGGTCATGTTTGCACAGAAGAATGTGTGAACATTAGCTGAGAATTAGTTTCTTATGGAATTGGATCCATCCAATTGATCAGCTAATTTTGGAATATTTATTTTCGCCTGGTCAGCATTTGGATTTTGGAGTGTTGTTTGGCATAATACCTGATTGGCATATAACCTGTTTTGTCAGAAAAACTTCCTTACTTCTGGCATTGATATTTTATTTGTTTTCACTCTGACAGTTTAAAGATGGTGATCTCTGGAAAATACCAGATAAGGGTATTCCATGTCTGACGCATCATCTCAAAACGGTTGAGATATTGGAGTTTTACGGTAACGAGAATCAACTAGAGTTGGTGAGGTTTATATTAAAGTATGGACAAGTATTGCAGAAAATGAGTATTACCTGGGGATATTCAGGTGTTAAGTATCCCATCAAGATTAGCAGACAGGTAAAGGAGTTTCCTAGACTGTCTCCAACTGCTGCACTGGAATTTCTTGAGCCTTTTTACGAATGGTTTGATCATTTTGGGTTGTGAACAAGAAACACAAGAAAATATTTGAAGAAAAAGCGTTCTTATTCGAAAGAATGTTGTGGATTCATATTTATGCATATGTATACATGTGTTTTAGTAGTTTTCCTAATGAGAACTGGAAGAATATCGCACTGGCTGGTCCTATGTTCTGTTTTGATTGCAATTACTCACTGACAAGAATAGCACACAGCAAAATTGAATGTAATTCAATATAGTTGAATGAGTAAAAGGTTAAAAAAAAAAAACTGTTCCGTTTATTCGACGTACAATCTAATGTCGCACAATGAATAAAATTCCTCTATCTCGGAATAGGCCCCGATGAGATTATTTGCTGGGGCTAAAAAGCTTGGCTCTTTAAACGGGGCCGCCTTAGTTATTGAATGATTTTGTGCGAGTAGTTATGTCCAGCTTATCCACTACATATCAATTCCATGCCTATAACATGTCAGGATTGTTCACGCTCTGTTTTTCAACCGGAAAATCAATAAAAATTAAGAATTAAAAATGATTGAGAATTGAGCGACAAACAATAGTGGAAGAGGTAGAGGCTAGTGACTAACCAGTAACGAAGTTCATGGGAGATTTCAATTCATGCTATATGGTCACTGTATCTCATTAATTAAACCTTAAAAGTTCCACAAAACGCTGCAATGATTTTTAGCATAAATAATAAAATATTACATTCTCAAGCTTCAAAATAGTACGCTGAGTTATATTGAGGGCTAAATATTGAAGTGATCCTCACTTATTGAATCGATTCTATTATTATTTAATTAATTTCGTGAACTTTCACATATCAAGGGAAAGAGAATAGGAATAGAACTAAAATGAAAAATAAGAAAAAAGCTGTCCATTAATTTCATTATCGAATCTCCATTTGTTGGATACATGAAAAGACACAGCTGTAAATATATTACATAAAATAGTCCAGTCAAGCAACATTTCTTACAAGCATCCTAATTTGGCACTAATGAGATCCAAGAAATGACAATATTTGTACCTCCATCTTCTGTTGATGGAATATTACATTTCTTACAAGAAATTACACACCAAACGCCCACCACAAATCCAAATGCCGTGCTCACATATAACCAATAGCCCATTTCGTTTTCATCTTCACTGCCATTTTCATTTTCAGCTGGTATCGGAACATTCTGATCTGTGCAATTCTTGGGAAGCGGAGCGCCACAAAGATTGTTTCCAGCAAAACAGGACGCGTTAAAGCCTTGCAGTTGAGTGCCCAAAGGAATTTTTCCGGTCAAGTTGTTATCAGACAAGTTCAAGTGACTCAGAAACGTCAAACTTGAAATGCTTTGTGGGATTCCACCAGAAAGAAGGTTTCCAGAGAAATCAATGGACTCCAATGATCTCATGGCGCCCACGTTCTCAGGAATTTTTCCAGTAAGAAAATTGTGTGACAAATTCAGTGATTGCAATGCTAAAAGATTTGTCATTTCTTCCGGAATGTCTCCTGAAAGATTATTTCCAGACAGATCCATACATCTTACCAATTTAAGCATGGTATTATACTCCAGCTCTCTTCCTTTCATCACGACCAATGCATTCTCGATGAATCTAATGCTAAAGTGATTACTAAAGGTATAATATTCTATATCAGTCTCCATAGAATTGCTCTGGTTCATCATGGCTGTGAGGTTATTGATACATCTCGGTATAGTTCCAGAAAAATTATTATGAGAAAGGTCTAAGATATGTAGAGAAGTTAGACGACAAAGCTCGGCTGGTATATGACCGTGGAATTTGTTTGTTCGAAGGCGGAGGATCATTATTAAAAGCTTTTCTCCAATCCATGCTGGAATATTTCAAGAGAACCCATTTTCACCAATGTCAAAGACTACTAACTTTGCACAATTTTGAAGTGATGCGGGTATTGGCCCAGAAAGATTGTTGTGGTCAAGCTGCAACGAGTGGAGCGAAGTTAAACTTCCCATTGAGGCTGGAAGGGCACCAGTAAACGCATTGTTACCTAACTTCAGGACCGACAAATGTTGCAAATTCATCCAACAATCGGGTAATTCTCCAGACAAAGAATTGTTCGTAAGGATGAGAAATTCCATCGAATGCTTCGCTTCATTTCTCTCAGAACACAAGAAATGGAACAGGGATCCAGCTAAAGCATTGTTGGACAAATCACGTAAACGTATGTTGAAGGGAATAAAAGGTATTGGACCAGATAAACTATTCGAGTTCAAGTCAACAGACTCCAGTTGAGTAGCCTCAGATAAACTAGAAATTTCCCCGTAGATATGGTTGTGAGAGAGATTGAAATGCTTTAATCTACGGGGTATAGATTTAAAAAACCTACTGGGTATGGTACCTAAAATTCCTGAGTTGGGCATATCTAGAAAAAGCAAATGCTCTAGTGAATTAATCCAAGATGGAAACTGAGGGCCTGAATTACAAGAACCTAAGTCTAGTGATTTGATCTTTTTAAAAGGAGGAACCCAGTCAGGACTGACTTTGAGAGTTAATGAATTTCCAGAAACATAAAAAGCTAACAAACTTGTGAGATTGGCAAAATGAATTTCAGAAAGAGTTCCGTTCAATTTGTTATTTGAAAGACTTACAGCTTGCAAGGATGAAAGTTTTCCCAGAGAAGATGGAATATGACCAGAAATCATGTTGTCACCCAGTAAAAGACCTTGTAGACTTTTAAATTGCCCAAGTTCATTGATCAGTTGACTCGAGAGTTTATTATCGCGTAAGTCAACAATCTCTATCACATCTGAAACACATCCTGAGAAAATATCTATGATTTGGGATATGTCTTGACTCAATTTGACATCTATTATAGAGATTGACCTCAAGTTACAAAGTCTTGCAATTGAGGTTGGAATTTTCCCTTGAACTTCACTGTAATCGAGATTGAGTGATTTGATAGTACTACTCAAATTTCCTACAACGCTAGAAATCTGGCCTTCTAATCTATTGCCACGAAGTGAAAGGTACTCAAGACGGGTGAATTTATGCAACCAGGTGGGAATCGAAGAAATGAAATTGTTGGAACGCAAATCAAGATGTTCAAGAGAAGTCAAGTTTTGAAGTCCATCAGGGATTGGACCTCCAAAGGAATTAAAACCTCGTTTAAGAAAGATTAAGATAATGTTTACTTTCTGGAGTGGGAGTGTAGAGTGTGTATTCCTCCCACTCCAGTGTTTACTTACCTTAAAAAAGGGGGAGTGGGAGTGGGAATTCGTGGGTCCCACTCAATTTTAGAGTGGGGAGTGGAATTCCCACTCCCATGGGAGGAGGTGGGAGTGGGAATCCACTCCCCCCTCTTCCCATTTTATCCTTATAAAAATAAATAAATAAATAATATTTAATAAAATAAATAATATCATATTTATTAAAAATAATAATTATATCATATTTATTTTATTAAATTTAATAAAATAAAAATAAATAAATATTATATTTAAATTAATAATATTAAACATTAATTTTAATAAATATTAATTATTTATTTATTTAATAATAATAAATATTTTATTCTAAAAAAATATTAATTTTGTACTATATTATCAATAATAATATTTCATTTGTGTTGCTATTATTAATAATTTTTATTCACATAATTTAAATTAAAATTAATAAAAAATTATGATTTATATAATTAAGAATATTAGTAATTATTATTAATTTATAAATATAATAAAATATTTATTTTATTTTCTAAATATATTTTTTATTAATTTTTTAATTACAAATTATAATTTTGTACATAAGGATAAAATTATAAATTAAAACAATTTACTCCCAATCCAAGACAAAGTAAACAAATAATTAGGATTCTGATTGACAATCCATACTTTCATTTAGTCTAAGTAAACACCCTACTCTCACTCCCACTCCACACTCCTAATCCAAGGATTCTCACTCCTCAGGATTCCCACTCCAATCCAAAAAGTAAACGCAGCATAAATGACTTAGACCAAAAACCCAACTAGGAACCAAAGTGTTATCAAACTCGTTGTAACTGAGATCAAGGGTGTAGAGAGATGAGAAATTTGCAATAGGTAGCTCGGGCAAGCTGTTATGGAGGCTGCAAGCTGACAATTTTAACACTTGTAAAGAAGGGAGCATGTTTGTCACCAAAAACCAGTCAGAGGCTGTACTGAGATCCACGCCAGTTAAATCAAGGTGCTTTAGCAAAGATAGACCAGATAACCAGGAAAAGTTTTCCAAATATAAAAAAGACAAAGGGATTTGACTACTGAGATCAAGATATTGGAGATTAGAAAGGTTCCCGAGCTGGTAAGGAATCATTCCCGTAAATTCTGCTCTGGAGAGATCAATGTGTCTTAAACTCCCCATGGAACCAAGGAATACAGGAAGCTGAGCTTTTTCAAAATTATTGTTGCTCAATTCCAAGTAAACCAAATGCTTCAGATCAAGCAGAGATGGATTTATCTTACCAATCAACTTTGACGTCTCGTCCTTATAATCTTCAAGCCAAAAAGGTTCATCATCATGCAGAAAAGGATTTCCGAGGCGGAGCTCTAGGACATGGCCTGTCGAGTCGTTGCAGACAACACCAGCCCAAGTGCAACAATTCCCATCACTCCATAAGGCCAGCCGGTTCGCGGGATCTTTGAGATCTTGCTTGAACCTTAACAGCGCTTCTCTTTCACTTTGAATACAACCAATATAAGCGCTTCCATTGCAATAGCCAATTTTGATATTTGCTAGAGCAAGCAACTCTAGTAAAAGAAGGGCAACAGCAAGTTTCATTATTGGTTTCAATAGAAAATAGAAATTCATGTGGTTGAGAGAACGCTTCAATATACAGCCTGCTATTTATAGCGTCCTTCTTGAAATATTAATTTGTAAATCTTCAAGAGCTAAGCGCTAAATATCTAGAGAGTAATTTTGGTTGGAAATTAGCTAGTGAAAAATTTATGTGTTAAGAGTGTGTGGTAGAAAAATAAGTTAGTTTAATTGAGTGGTCAAAAAATAGTTAGATAAAATGCATTTGTAATGTCGGTGACGTGCACTATAAGTTGAAGCATTTGCTCAATTGTGAAAGTGTGAACCGGAAAATTTTAATAAAATAAGTTAAAGTTAAACCATAAGGGGTTTAAGTCCTATCTTTTCTCAATTCTCAATTACTTCCCCTAACCATATTCTCTTACTAAGAATACTTTCTACTTTCATACTATAGCACACTAGCTTCCTCCTCCAACAGTCCTTACGTATTTGCCTATGGTCTCTTTGATAATTACTTTGCATCTAAATTTCAAAGACAATTTTATCGCTATTGGTTCAACAAAGTAGAAAATTTTAAGTATTTTGATATTATTAGTGGCTCAAGCATAACTTTACGGTTTTTCACAAAAATAACTTTACGATTTTTCACAAAAATAATTTTATGGTGCATTTACTTCTTGAATTGGGAAAACGAAATTTAGAATTGGAATAATCGACAATATTTACTTCAAAAAATAAGGTGCAGAATCAAAATCATTTAGGTGGGACCCACATCAAATTGGATTTTGGAGAGGAGAGATTGATTACTAAGGGGTGTGAATTAGACTCTCATTTTGAGGAGTATCGATTTTACCCATACTAAGCTTTTAGTATTACAAAACTACCATCAGTTTAAATTAAAAAATATAAATAAGAAAAAATAAAGAACAACATACCCCTAAACTCGTCGAAGCCATGAAAGCCAAACGTTGCTGTCGAAAGCACAACACCCTCATCGTCACCGTTGGTCATTGTCGATGGAGTAGCAGCTGGCCACCGATTGGCCACCTCGTCAACTCTGTTTGGGCAACAACCAACAGTAGCAACTGTCACAAAATTTGAACCACCACCAGCAGTAGCCGTCCCGTCCCCAATAGCTGCCGGTTCTGATGATGATGATGATGATGATTATTATTATTATATTAATGATAAAAAACATTTAATTAATAAATATTAACGTGAACATTAATATTATTATTATTAACAATAATTAATAATAATAATAATTTTTTAACAACAACGACAATAATTAAAATACAAAATAATAATTATGACAATAGGTACGTAATTAAGGACTTTTCAGTAACTTGTAACAATCTAGTTTATTTTTATTCCGATTACAAGATAAAGTAAACATATCAATGTCAATACGATTCATTTTGAATCCGATTCTTATAGTTAAAATAAACAATTTATTATGATTTCCATTCTTTATTTTGATTTCAGCACATTCTGATTCCAACCCATTTTGATTAGTGATTAATTAATGCACGATTAATCTTGTTGGACAATGCATTCCTAATAAAAGAAAAAAAAATCATGATTTGCTTCTTTAAAGTTAATAAATTATATAGCTTTTATTGATTTGAGCTCACGTTTTTCACCTCATACTTCTTAATTGAATCTTGTTGGACAACATTTATCCATATATTTTACCTTTAATTTTTATTAATTAATTTATTTTTATTGAACAACATAATGGATTGAAGATTAGGAAATAAACTTAATTGAAGAGATCAAAATCTGAAAGAGCTAAACGCTATTGGATTTGCTGCGCAAGGATTTGAAGATCAAAGAACAAGAAGTTAAATATGAAACCCAATCCATTATGGCATTAGTAGAGTTGCCCGTGTAAGACTTTTAAATTCAAATCAAAAAGGGAATCTGGGCTTAAGGGCTTTTAAATTTATAAAGCCTTTGGGCTTAAGAATTTGGCTTGGCTTCCAAAATTGCTGCAGCGTCGGTCGCAAGCATTATAAAAGCAAAGCTTATGTGCCCATAATTTATATATTATTTTTAACGGTTGCTTGACATTATTTTATATTAAATTAATTTTTTCTGTTGGGTTTTATCTTATTTTTCATTTTTCTTAGTGTAGGTATTTATAGTAAATAGAGTAATACAAGGTACTTTAGTATTTAAGTTTTATTTTGAGTTCTGATTGATGTGATATTTATTCATTAGACAATAGTTAAATAATTTTATAAATTATGAAATTCATTATTAAATAGATGAGTGGCAGATGATATTAAAATTTAATTTTGAGACTAAAATATTAAGATTCTTACTCTTTTTTTTTCATTAGAAATATTCAAATAAAAAGAATGAACAAATTGGAGCTTAAATGAAAAATAATTACAGACTGTGAAAGAAAAGAGGAAAGGAATATAAAAGTGATATAAATTAAATTTTTATCAAAATAATTTAATCACCAATTTTGACATTGAGTGTCACATGCAAAGCAATATATTTATTTTCGCAAACTATTGGCTAAAGAGTTAATAAGTGGGGGCTAAATGTGTTAATGAGATCATGTACAAAGGTTTAAGTTTGTTTTAAATTAGAAAGCCTTTTGGCGTAGTGATTGACAAAGAGAGGCGGTTAGCAATATCGTAAAAGGCCACCTATTCGGCAGCCGCATAGAAGCCACAGCCGAGAGAGAAGACAGAAAGCAATTTGGAGGAAGAAGAGTGCTCAGATTATAACTGTGGTAGATTTTGTGGCTGTTAAACATTTATGATTTACCAGTGATTTAAAATTTGTCTTTACGCAGTTAAGATATATAGATTTTTATTTTAACTTTGGATTTTGACCAGGATTTTCACTGACTAAATAATTAAAAAAATAAAACTTAAACACTAAAAATTAAACGACGCCATTTCATGGCCTACTGAATGACGCAACAAAACAACTCTTAACACCTTATTTATTTATTTATTTTTCTAGTTGATTCGCTGTCGTTTCATTCGCCGCACTGCATTCGTAGTCAGACAGGAATCATAAAAACTGAAACCTTACTTGTCGAGTAGAACCCAAACCCTAGTCTCTGCCGTTATCCAAAACCCCCTACGCCCAAGGCTAGGGGTGAGTGAAAACCCAATCCAACAAAATGGATTGAATCTAATATAATCAAATTCAATTTAACTTTTACGGGTTAAGTGAATTTTTCTTTTTTAATTTAGTCAATTTTTTTTTAACTTAATCTAATAATTGAGTTGGATTGAATTAATCATAAAAAATCCGTTTAACTCATGTAAAAGAAAATAATAATAATAATAATAATAATAATAATAATAATAATAATAATAATAATAATAATAATAATAATTTTGAATTATACCATTATTTTTATTAAAATTTATAACCTGATATTTTTGTTCAGAAAAAAGTTAACTTATGCATGCTATTTTTAGTTTTGTAATTCCACGATTGGCTAGGGGTTTACTCCATTTTCAGAAGTGGGGCCTCAAAGCAACTTGTTAAATTTTTTTTGGTAGAGCAATTAAAAAGTAATTTTGAACTTATGAGAAAGGGTAAAATTCAAGGAAATTGTTTTGCAAATTTTCCAACGGAAGTTGGAGGCCTAACACGTGTGTGAAGGTGAAACTTTTGTTCCCCCCCCCCCCCCCCAAAAAAAAAAAGAAACATAGCCGACCTAGTCATGTCATGAATTTTCCTTCCAAATTCACATCCCCGCTTAATTTACTCTAGTGATGCGATGACCCAAACTGTTTCCATTTGAATTTTCTTTACATGTGTTTCATGTTAAGGCGAAAACACATTTACGCTAAATGGTTGACGACATGTGTGGCATGGTGCAACCGTCGTAACACAGCTGGACCTCATTTTACAGCAAGCTCTTTAGTAATTTAGTCCACTTTCTTTACCTTTTACGCTAAATAGCCATTCTACCACACTTTTATAGCAAAGAGTCAAGATTCAATAAATGCTCCATGACTTCATTTCATGCATGATGGCGTGCGAGATCAGTTGGGCTCCATTATTCATGCAATTACTGTGTTCATTTGGTGGCTTATAAAAGTTAAGATTATCAAGCTCAAATGTAGGCTATTTCAGTGGATTTGGGTCCCGAATTATTTGATAATTGAATGTTCACTTTGCCCATAAATAGAGACGGATCTTGAAGCTAAAGTCATTGGAGTATGGTTGAAGTTCTCTATCAATTTGAGAACTTAAGAGTATTTAATGAGAAGTAATTCCTAAGCATTTGAGAGAATTAAAAGGTTCTTGTGCGATTCGAGAGCTTGAGTATACTAAGGTTTTGGGTTGTAAAATAAGTACTCCAATTCTTATATTCTCCATTTTCATAATAAAATATTCTTCTTTTTCTTTGCCCGTGAACGTGGATTAAAAAATTGAACTACATATATCATATGTGTGCTTTTTGTGATTATTTCTATTTTTTTTTCTATCACCCTCATCAATATTTGCCATATAATTTGAGACCATTGCAACAATTATGAAATTAAAACCCCCATGGATATTATCATTTTATTATCAAAGTTATTCTGACATATCATGTCAGTACCATAATATTCACGTTTTTTTAACGGAATAGTAGTGAATTGATAACGGCACAAATGTTTGGTAATAAAATGTACTTTTCGGCAAACCACGGTCAGAATAACTTTGGTAGTAAAATGATAATTTTCCAAACCCCCAAAAAAAAATCAAAATAATTTTGTTATCAATATCTTCAATTTAGCAAACTAGAGATCATAAATTCAAAATACAGTAACGATGCATAAATGTTGTCTCACCAAACCAATTATTACAATGTGTTTAATAATAGTTGACCTTTTATATTATCATTAACGAGATAATATTACAATATCAATTAATAAATGAATAACGCATTATGTATGACATTATTAAAAGAACGAATTTTGTATCTGTTGGTGTAATTTTTTTCCCAACTTATTAGGTAAAAATTCCAATCAAAGACGACCCCCCTTTAGGACTGGGATTTCTCTTAGTTGGATCTAATGATGATGAGTTTTCCCTTTGAATTGATCTTAATGGGCCTTTGAGTCTCCTCTGGGTCTACTTCATTAGGAGGTGAAAATGTCCTTACTGAATGATACTCTATAAGCACAAGAAAAAGATCAAAGGGCATGCTTTGCCGGCATAAACCCTCAGACGGTCAAGTCAGTCACCAGATTTTTTCGATATGTAAATTTAGAGAGAGAAACATTAGAGAAAGAAAGTCAATGTTTCCCCTTTTAAGTCCGTTTTTCTTACCTTTTAGTGAGAATAGAAGACATATTTATAAGCGAAGTTGATTTGACTTGAGTCCTAATTATTTTGATGACAAGTGTCATTGTTCTTGTGACATCTGGCGACAATTGTTTGCTTGTACCCATACTGATTGACACATGGATATGCAAACTTGTCCATAGATTAAAGAATTAAGCGTTTTTTACCTTAGGTTGTTTTTACTAAGACTCTGGGATGATGGTGTGTAATGAGTTGTGAGTTGGTGTTCAATACAAGCTTCTTTGCAGAACTTGTCAAAAGTTTCATTTGTGTATTCTTTCCCATTATCAGACCTTATCTTTTGCATCCTACAACCACTTTGATTCTCCACTAAAGCTTTATATTTCCAGCAAAATCTGGTATAATCATCAATAAATTCAACGTAATATTTACTACCATTTAAAGATGATGTTTTCTGAGGTCCTCCAACATCTGTGTGTACAAGTTGCAGCTTGTGTGTTGATTTCCATGTTGTTTGAGGGAAATGTTTTTTTAGTTTGCTTGCCATATTGACAAGCCACACAATCTGCTAGCTTGTCCTCCAGCAAAGGAACACCTTTCACCAAATTATGTTTATGCATATATAGAAGTCCATCACGGTGGAAATGCCTGAGCCTTCTATGCCACAATTCTGCATTAGTTACAATGCTTGAAAATGCTATTTGCTCCTTCTCCTCCAATAGATTTAAAGCAAAGCTTTTTGCTTTCATCTTCAACTTGAATACATCTCTACCTTCCACGTATTTGATCAAGCACCATTTGTCTTCAAATATAACTTTGAAGCCTTTTTTAATCAGCTGGCCAACACTAAGCAGGTTCTGGTCAATATTAGGCACATATAGAACATCGGTAATAACTTCAAACATGTTAAGCTTTTTAAAGCCACTTTTCCTTTCCCTTTGGCTGAAATAAATTCACCATTTCCAATTTTTACTTTGGAAATGATTGTTTTATCAAGTTCTTTGAAGAGCTCTTGGTCATTAGTCATGTGGTTTGTGCAGCCACTGTCAATCAACCAGGAATCGTTAGAGCTGTTGCTTGTCACGAAGCATGTTGGGACAAAAAGTTGCTCCTTTTCATGTTGCTTCGAAGAAGTATTTGCATCTTCAGGTTGTTGATACTTACAAATCCGCTCCATGTGTCCAATCTTACCACATTTTCTGCACTTGACACAGGCCTCCACCAACACTTCCTTTGTGAATGGTTTGTCTTTTTGCAGTGTGGGCATGCTAGATAGGTCTCATCCTTGTTCCTATTGTTGTTGTTGCCAATCTTTTTCTTCTTTTTGTTGTTCATGTCTTTACCTACTCTTGAACTTTCTGCCTTTCTTGAAGAGCTCCCTCCATCGTTTCTTCTTTTCTCATCATTCTCCTTTGCTTTGGTGCTTGTAATGCATTTACCAATTCAGCCAAGGATATTCTTGACAAATCCTTAGATTCTTCTAGTGAAGAAATTTTAGACTCATATATTTCAGGCACAGTAACAAGAATTGTTTGCACAATTCGTTCATCAGAGAAGTCCTTACCAAGCAACCTTACCGTATTTACTATACTTTGCAGCTTGTCAGAGTAGTCTTTGATGGTTTCTGTTTCCTTCATTTTCAGCATTTCAAACTCCCTAATCAAGTTGAGTGCCTGCATATTTGTAGTTCTTTCATTGCCCTGGTATTCCTTATTGAGGTATAGTCCCATATACTCTTCGTTGACTCCAAATTCATAATTCTTGTAAAGATAGTGCTTGAAACAACAATGAATAGGCAAGCTTTAGCTTTTGACTTCTTGGTCTTTCTCTCTTTGTGGGTCTTAAGTTGAGCCATTGTAGGATTTGCCGGCAATGGTGGCACATCATAATCTTCCTCTATATCTTCCCAAAGATCTAATGCTTCCAGATAGAATGTCATTTTAACAGACCAGACTTGATAGTTATCACTATAAAAAATTGGTGGTGTAATATGGGAGAAATCAGTTTAAGGTAATTATATTTGTGGTTTTTTGGTTATTGTGTTTTTGCTTTATGTTTAGACTCACACAACTCACAGGTCCTTCAAGAAAAAAAATGCTCTGACACCAATCTGTAGATTTATTGCAGAGAACAAGGCAAAAAATTTATAACAATAAAAGAAAAATATTTGAAAGTAACTAAAGGAAGAGAGATTTTAGTGGAATACAACTATTATTCACTGCAACACTTTTTTATACAAAGCTGGAAAATATAACAGAAAACAAAATATCTTTCTAATATCTAGTCATATCTAACCAAATATTCCTAAAGACTTGGTCTGTTGACCAATTATTGAGCAAATCTGTTACTGAAGCAACTAAGACACGTTTCCAACAAACTTGTTTGTATTATCATACTATCATACTATATTTTTAAGGTCCTTGAACAGAGTTGTATGCAGACACGGATATCTTTCTGTGTTCACGCTCCAGTTTTGTTTGAGGCACTAAAGTTGGGAATTTATTTCATTACCAAACAATATTTATTGAGGACTGAGGAGTTTGCTTTTTGCCCTATTTCCACATTCCCGAGATGGACCAGAGGCTGAACAATCTGTTGCAAAGGGTTGATTATGAAATCCTCGCTGTCACTGTTGTCGCCTTGCCGGATGTGTCGCAATTTAAAACAACAATACTGTCACTGAAATTACAAGTTTTACTGCTGGTCATAAATGCATATGCAAAAAGTTCGAGATAGGCATGACAAGTTTTCTTCATTGCTAACTTTTGTATTCTGAACAACATTCTTATTTTTCTTGGATTTCAATGAGTCTTTAATTGCTAAATTATTTTCCTTAACTGAACCCCTTGTTTGGAGTAAATTAGAATTCGAAGGAAAACCAGGAGAAACAGGGGAATTATCAGATTCCTTCATTGCTACTAGACTCAGCGGTAGCTTTTCAGAAGCAGAAGCATCACTAACTTCCTTCTCTTCTTTCAAAATCGGCATCGATCTTTTTACTCTCTTCAGAGTTAAACCAAGAGCAACAGAGACATTTGCACATCTCTCTTTTGCTTTGAACTCTCTACTGAGCTTTCCTTACTCGTCAGAGATATGCTACGACGAATTAAGGCACCGTATGGCTCCTTCATTCTATCCAATTTCCTTGGTGTTAGATTAATCCAAACGAAGTTCTTTTTTTTTTTATCTGTTTGATCTCTTTGATGTTAGCTTAGACCATGGGAGACTAAAACTTTCCTCATATTGCATCTGCTCTCTTCGGCTTCCCATCAAAGGCAGTGTATCTTCATTCTTTTGCTCCTCTTGATCTGCTTGGTTTAATCCCATAACATGTGAGAATTCATTTCTGTGGCAAAGCCCCATCAGTTGCACTGCAGACGGGATAATGATTGGTTCCACCACTTTAAGTATCGGATGGTAACATCAGCCATAAAGAGCTAAGATGAAACATACAAATTAGCATAACTTATAGGCTCACTGAAATTATTCCATGCAATATATATGACGATTCTCATTTGCCCGAGCAACACAAGCTGGGAGGCCTTGGTCCATTCCAAATTGCATTTCTACCCGATGTGGAAGGTCCTACTCTATGCAGTCAAGACCAACTAGCTTGGAGGTACTCAAGCATCGAGCAAATGACTGAAATTCATCAGACGAATCAGCATCTATGGTTACCGACATTTCCTTTTTTCCACAAAAGTTGGGTAAATTCCAATTTTTCATAGTTTTAATCTGGGGACGCCAATAAAAAATCTGTCCTACTGAATCCACAACTGTCCTCACATTTTCAACTCCACTCGTTATCTTGGCTCCCCATTTAATCAAATTAGGTTTTGGTCTTAAGTCGATGAATCTCTCCCATGCGCATATTTGGACTAAATGAAATGATGAAAGTCTTATAGTCATTACAAAATGGGTATCTGGGTAAGATAAAAAATGATATTTTTTAATGGACGAGTTTATAAACTAAATGACATATGATTTGTGTTCCCATTTGATTATTTTTGTGTATTCAAATTGAAAACTTGCAGCTCAAGCCTTTAGAACTTAGGTTCTTCCTTGTTATATACGCGCGCGCGCGTGTGTATGTTCTAATTTAGGATCCTGTATTTGTTAAAGTTTGGAAAAGCTTTAATAGTGTAATGACAATGAAAGTTATTAAACCATTGATTTAAAAGTGTAGTGGCATTATACTGTTAAATTGCATGGTTTAATAGTTTTTCCAAACTTTAATAGAATCCAAGATTTGGACTAGATACACACATTTTACTAGCTTTCCCAGACTTTGCCAAATTTAAAATCTTGAATTAGAACATTTTTATATTAATTATTATTTTGGGCGTATTTGTATCATGTATTCTCTTTTTTTAATTTTGTAGCTTTAGGGATAATGTTGATATTGTAAATGACAATTTAATCCTACAATGCTGCTCAAGTCAACTTCTGAATCAACAAATTAACCGCACCCTTTTTCAGGTGATTTGACACTCATTTTGTCACCTCTTAGCGTATCCCAGTTATCCTCTATTTTGAACTTCTGAATCATCACCTTATCCCCATGTAAATCCGGAGACTAGTAATTAGTTAAGCTATCCTATAAATATTATTATTTTCTTAAGCTGCTATGTTCATCGTCTTCAAATCTTGGCAAAATAAATATTATTGAAAGTAATAACATCGACTTCTATATTTGCGATATTTAATACATTGTCTGCTTAGAAATCATGTAATTATTATGGCATGGATCAGAAATCTGACAGGAAACCAAATTTACTCCCGAAATTTGAAGAAAATATTCTTCCACATTTTGATTATAAGGGGAGTTGAATTTGACGTACTAGAATCAACTACACCTCTTGTGTAAGATAAATTTTTGTTAAAAAAAATGTGAAAAAAAATTCATTAAATGAATGCACTCCCAATACCATATAGCATTTTCTATTTCAATTGAAAAAGCAATACCTAATTTTATTCTTGAAGGTATTTGCTCCAGAGCTCTAGATTCCCAAAGCTCATTTGCACTAGGGCTCTAAATCCCCAAAGCTCGCTAGCTGCAGAGCTATAGACCACAAAAGCTCACTTGAAGTCATTGATACATATTTGTACGGTTTAAAAAAAGATTGTCATAAACTCTATTCTCTTTCAAATGATAATTAGAACAAGAATTTTAGCTGAAATGCTAGAACTTAAAACAATTTCATGTATCATGTTAAACACGAGTTTATTCAAATCGATGCTTAGCCTGGCCTTTTATAACCAAATCTTGCTGCTTTTAGCTCTTCAACGATCCTCTCAAGCCTGCTAACCCAAGCTTCAAGATCCTCCGGTACTTCACTAGCATAGTTCTCACCATTTCCTTCCGTTACATGGTCCCTCGCTCTACTCTTTACATCTTCTGTATCCGTCACTGAGACAACATCAGTAGATTCATTCTGCATAATAATTTCCCTTGTGTTTTGGATATCATTCTGTTTTTCACTGAACTTCAGTGATTCCTTAATAGCCAGGTTATCTTCCTCAGCTGAATCCCTTTTGACTAAATTAGATTTGGGAGGAAAGCCGGGAGGAACATGAGAATTATCTGCTTCTTTCATTAGTCTTAGACTCAATGGTAATATTTGTGAATGGAAACCAATAGAAGCAGATGCATCGCTGAGTTCCTTCTTGATATTTAAAGTCAGTAATGGTGAATTTTCCAGGCCCTTGCAAGAAAAACTAGCATGAATTAAGGAACCATCTCCTTCCTTCATTTTGTCCAATCTTCTAGGCTTTGCATTAACCGTTGTGATGAAGTTCCTTCTCTTTGTTGTTTTTTATCTCTTTGCTGTTATCTTAGGCCACGAGAACCTATCAATTTTCTTCATTGTTTGTACTCTCTCCAGCATCCTCCTAGAACCTGCAAAACTTCTTTTCACTCTTTTTGATCTCTTTGGATTTATCTCAGAAGTACTGAAAATATGCAGCCGAGGCAGAACAGCCCTACTCGCAACTTGTAGACGCGACAACGATTGCTTCCACCAGTCTAAGTATCGAGTTGTAACATCAGCTTCATAAAGCCTTGAAGGGACATACAGTTTTGCATAACTAATCGGCTTACAGTAATCACTCCATGCTACACACGGTGTCTTGTTGGCTCGGTCAACCAAAGCTGGAAGGTCTTGGTCCATTCCGAATTGCATTGCTACTCGATGTGGATGGTATTGCTCTACGCAATCAAGACCAACTAGCTCAGAAACCCTCAAGATCTGAGTCAATGACCATAATTCTTGAGACAAACCAGCATCAACAGCAACCCACATTTCCCTTTCTCCATAAAACTCAGGCAGCTTCCAGTTTCTTAAAATTTTGGCATAGGGACGCCAATCAAAATTCTCTTTGGCTGAATCTAAAACTCTCCTCACATTCTCAAATCTACTCATTTTATTGTGCCACTGGGCAAATCTTGGCTCACCACTGTTGATCAAATTAGGCTTTGGTCTCAAGTCAATAAACCTCTCCCAAGCCCAAATTTGGACTAACTGAAACGGTGACCGTAGAGTAACTGATAGCTTACTGTCATCATCCTCCCAATGGTCTATCTCAATCAAAGCAACAATATTTTCTTTCAACAAATTCAAATCTCTATAAATGCTAGCAAGAAGAGCGGGTGCAAGTGCAATTCTAGTCCCTCTAGCTAAATGAACAGCAAGTGGAAAAATAGATTTGACCATTATACAAAAAGAGGATGGAAAAACATACCTTGACAACCACAAGGCAAGAAATGCTTCGTGTTCAATTTTGCTTCCGCTGTCCATGAATTCATTCATCCACGCGCTGTGTTCTGCCTTCCCATGTGTACTCCTATCGAGTTTCTTTCTCACTTGGTTCAACTTCTTTTCTATTTCCTTCAACTCATCGGTTTGGAGAGGCCTAAAAACAGGGGAACCCAACACAGAGTACCCTGGAATCATCATATCCTCTAATGTAATAGTTGCTTCACCCCATGGGAAAATGAAACTTTTGGTCTCAGGACACCATTTCTCCGCAAGACCAAGAACCAAATCATTGTTTTTTCGTATTGCATACTTGGAGTTCAGGATGGCTTCATGTATGCCAGCTTTCTTCCACGTAGATTCATGCAAAGCTGCCATCTTGCCAACCCATGCTTGCCACTTTCTTTGGGGTAACCTCCATCCATGAAATTTCACATCTAAAGGCCAATTTCTAGGCGCAAAAGTTTTTGGTATTGTGTTAAGACAATGAGAAGGAAGCTCAAAGACTGGGCCATGAATAGAGTTTATGTTGTGTTTGAGAAAATGGGCTACTCTCTCCGTAGGGTTTCCACCACCAGTTAATGAAACCATCATCTCTTCTCTCACTTCAAAACCGTCATCTAATGGTTCCTCCATTGTTTTAAAATCAAGAACAATGCTTTAGAATAAATGGATTTCTGAGTTTTCTCACTTTTGTGTTTCCACCTCTGCTTGGTCTCTGACAAAGCTTTGGGCGGTAGCAGTCTATTGGCTGTGTTGTAGTATGTTCAGAGAGTGTAGACACCGACCTATTTTTGCAAGTTCTTAAAATGGTGAATTTTTAAAAACAAATTAAAAGGGTGAATTTTCTATTAAAAACAAAACAGTGAGTGTGTTACAACAAATTAATCCACCTATTATTTGATAAACTTTTTTTTTAGGATTCCATTTTAACATTATTTATTAAGGTTTTCAAATTTCATGTTACATTTTTAAAGTTCTTGAAAGAGGTAAAATATTTTACACAATTTAGAAATTTTTTAATGAAAAATTTTGAATGTATGATGAGAGACTGTGAAAAGAAATGAACTGGTACAGTTGTACTGATCTGTTGTGCATATAATAGCCGTAAGCTTTTGAGGACATTTAGATATCAATATAACATGAAATCAAACGTTGGTCTCAAGTCACCTTTCGAGTCCAAAAACGGCACCATTTTACAACTGATTTACACTCACTTTATCACCGCACAAAAACCATAACCGTAAAAAAGAACTTATGAGTATTTGGCAGGTATTATTATGTAAGACTTAGGTGGCGTTTGTTTTTTTGTCTGAAATCTGAATAGACTTGAATTAGTCTGAATTCTGAATAGATCTGAATGTTTAAATCTGAATAATATGTTTGTTTTTTTGTCTGAATCTCAAAAAATAAGTATTAAGTTGTTTTTTTTTTCAACTTAAAAAGCTAAAAATATGTACTTTTACATTTGTATTCTTATTAAATTTGAATGTCAAATAAATAATATATTAAATACCACAATATTTTAACATTTATAAGTAAAACTATATTCAAGTGAATACATAATTATTTTGAAATTTTAATATATAAAATACCATAAATTTTAAATTTTATCGTATATAATATAAGAAAGAAAAAACATGGATATTTTTATGTGGGGTAAATGTCTATGGGTGAGTTTGGGATAGACATAAAAAATAAATTATAAAGTAAGGATATTTTTGACATTAGTAAGTAATTGACTTAACTCATATTTCTCCATTAAGTAAAAAGCCTAAAAAATTGGCTTATTTTATTAAGTCAAAATTATCTAAAAAGTCTCATTAAGTTATAAAAACAAACACCTCTAATTAACTTAATTAATTAAGTTAAGTCACTTTAAGTCATTAAGTTAAAAAACAAACGCCACCTTAGTATATGAATTTTTATTTAAAATGACTAATAAAAAAATAAAAAAACAGCTGACTCACCCCAGCAGTGCTAAACGAGATTTTGGTCAATTGATCCAGAAATTTGAGCTGCAAGATTATTGATGGAAATCTTGGTATAGTATTGAGGGTGGTAGCATCAAATATTCCAATAAAAAAACACTAATATTATATTTGTAATTATTTAGTTAATATACAGTCATCTTAGAGATAATTTTTTTTTTTTTTAGAGATTGTGAAGTCACATATCTCAATACTAGCTATCCCCCATTTTCGTGTTCTTTTAATGCATTTATTTACCGATACAATGAAAAAAAAAATTAAGGATGCTCTCCTCATCTTAACTTGCCTTAGTTTTTCAAGATTTATTGTCGTGTGCACATTGTTCACACCCTTTAATTTATTACCAGGCACATTTATGTATTTGCTAAGGAAGCTATCCTGTTAGATTTACTAATTAGGTACCAACGAAAATAACAAACATAACCAGAAGAAGAGCAAATGAAGTTCACCAAGTTCTGCGTTTCAATACTTTCAAAGTCATTTAATAATGTTTGTAGAACTTTCACTATAGACATACGGCAACAATTAGTTAGACTAAAAATAATAATTCTTTCTTCCTTTTTTTTTTAATTTCTTGTAGAAGCAACAATCCTGCAGGTTATCAATGCAGCATAAGCATACAATCTACACTTTTGAATTTGATATAACCACCATGGTTTTTCAAAATAAACACACAGATGTTATAACATCATTTATTTGTTATATGATTGACATGGTATCTCTAATGTATTCTAGAATTTATTCTATAAAAGATGTTGATGTTTCTGAGGCAGAAATCAAAATGCAGAAAAGCCAAAATCATGTATCATCAGTAACTCAAATGTCTCATAACAGTCAGAAATTTTTAACCATACAGCAGTCTAACTGACAATTTTCATCGTCAATAACGCATACAATAAGAAGAGAACTTGATAATTTTCTAAATGTGGCTTACATGCATCACATGTTACTTCGTGTGAAACATCTGTGTTCATATAGAAAGCAAGAGTAAAGGCTACCAGGTTCGCTTGAGGTAAAGGTTTTGATGTACAATTGCTGTTTTCCTAAGATCAACAAGTCATGAGGCAGTTTCAAATTGGTAAAAGCTGAATCTAATATGTGTGGCTAAAGTGCTGGAACTAACACAATTTCGTATACCTGAATGACAAACATGATTGTGCTCAGACTGGCATTTTATGACCAAATCTTGCTGCCTTTAGTTCTGCAACAATCCTCTCAAGCCTACCAACCCAAGCTTCGAGCTCATCAGGTACCATACTAACAAAGTTCTTACCTTCACCGTTGCTGCACTCATTCTTTGACATATCACGAGGAAGAAACATTTCTCCACTCTCAGTCAAATCTTCCCTAACATTCTCTGATCCACCATTAGCAGGTTCATTCTGCATAACCTTTTCTGCTGGCTCAGTAATTTTAACAGCCTCTTTATCTGCAATTAAGGAGGGAAGAGTTTGGGATTGACTTGAAGAATTTTCTCCATTACTAATCTTCATATTCTGAAAATCATTCTGTTTTTTGCTGGATACCATTGATTCTGTAATGGCTAGATTATTTTCTTTAGCTGAATCTCTTGATTGAACTAAATTAGATTTGGGAGGAAAACCAGGAGGAACTGGGGAATTATCAGCTTCTTTCATTAATATTAGCTTCAGTGGCAGCATTTTTAAAGGAAACTCAGAAGAAGCATATGCATCACTATCTTCCTTCTTGTCTTCTGTAGTGTACACTGATTTTTTCGCTCTTTTAGTGGCATTGGTACTTCTCTTCTGATTTGAAGTCTCCAATGAATTATCCAAATCATTAGTTCCATCCAATCTCCTTGGCGTTATCTTGGTCCTCGCAACGAATTTCCTTTTCTTTGTTTGTTTCAATTTCTTTGATCTCTTTTGTGCTGTCTCAGAACTTGTTAGAATTCTTTTCTGTGCCAAAGCATCATCATTTTCACCTTGGAGACCCAAAAGTGATTGCTTCCAACTCTCCAAATATTGGGTGGTAACACCAGCCTCATAAAGCCGGGATGGCACATACAAATCTGCATAACTGATAGGCTTATTGTAAACACACCATCCTATATAAGGACTATCATTTGCCCGCGGAACAAAAGCTGGAAGGTCTTGGTCCATCCCAAATTGCATTGCTACTCTATGCGGAAGGTACTGCTCTATACAGTCAATGCCAACCAACTCAGAAAACCTCAAGCATCGGGCAAATGATTGTAATTCTTGAGACAAATGAGTATCAAGCGATACCCTCATTTCCTTTTCTCCATAAAACACAGGCAACTTCCAGTTATTTAGAGTTTTGGCATAGGGACGCCAATCAAAACACTCTTGGGATAAATCAAAAACAGTCCTCACATTCTCAACTCTGATCATTAATTTGTGCCAAAGAGCAAATCTTGGCTCACCGTTTTTTATCAAATTAGGATTTGGTCTCAATTTTACAAATCTCTCCCATGCCCAAACCTGGACGAACTGAAACGGTGAACGTATAATCATTTTTAATGCACTATATTCATCTTCACAACCGACTAACTTGGTTAAGGCAACAATCTTCTCTTTCAACAAACTTAAATCTCTATAAAGGCTAGCAAGAATAGCCGGTGCAAGGGCAATTCTAGTCCCCCTAGCTAGATGTACAGCAATAGGAAACACAGATTTGACAATTAGACAATAGGAGCGAGGAAAAACAAACCTTGATAACCACAAGACAAGAAATGCCTCGTGTTCAATATCGCTCCCACTGTCCATGAATTTATTCATCCACGCATAATGCTCTGCTCTCCTAGATGCACTTCTGATGTATTCCTTTTCCACTTGGCTTAATTTCTCTTCTACCGCCTTCAGCTCGTCTGTTTCAAGTGGGCTAAAAACAGGGGAACCCAAAACAGAGTACCCTGAAACCATCACATCTTCCAATGTAACAGTTGCCTCACCCCAAGGAAAAATGAAACTGTTAGTCTCGGGACACCATTTCTCCGCAAGGCCAAGAACCAGATCAGTGTTTCTCTTGATTTCGTACGTTGAACTCAAAATTGCTTCATGTATGCCGGCTTTCTTCCATGTGGATTCATGCAAAGCAGCCATCTTTCTAACCCATGTTACCCACTTTTTTTGAGGTGAATTCCATCCGGGAAATTCCACAACCAAAGGCCATTTTTTGGGCTCAAAGGCGGCGGGCACAGAGGAAAGAGAGTGTGAAGGGAGCTCAAAAAGTTTCCCTTCAATGGAGTTTGTCGAAGGTTTGAGAAAATGGGCTAGTCTCTTTGTAGGCTTGGCACAATCACTTGGTGAAACCATGAGCTCCTCTCTAATTTCAAAACCAATGTCGGTTGATAAATCCATTGCCGAAATTCCCAAATGATGTGTTTGCAAACAATGGGCTTGTGGGTTGTGTTTGTTTATAGCTTTTGCAAAAGGGAGAATGTGAGGAAACTTTGCATCACAGATTTTGGTCAACAATTTGGCTTTCCAAGAAATATATATAGAGTTGGAAATTGAAGAAGGGACTGCGGCAGCATTTGTGAGTGGTTGAATTCTTTTTCAGAAAGAAAATAACCAGCGATCAGAGGAACTGCCCTTACATAGTACTAACATCTGTCATCACGCTCACGCCTATAAGTTGGTTATTCTGCAATAGGTTAATTATCACATGGTGCCCCTGAGGTTTTGAGAATCATAGTGCCGACTGTCTAATGTCTATCAACTTTATAGAAGAATTTTGGGCATTAAGTTCTTCAATAGCAATGAAAATAAATATTAAATTCAACGGAAATCTGGGTTAGGACCCCTAAAATTATTTGATTGAAATCAACCTTTCCCTTTTTATAATTGTGTATTAATTTGTTTACAACATTGAAACTAATTATCTTAAAAGGCTCTAATTTAAGTGTTGGGTTGGTGGACACTAGGAAGACAAAGAGAGAAAAACTTCTTTTGGTGTTCATTGTTACCTTTTTTTCTTGTGGGAGAATTATGTTGAGTTGTTATTACAGTGAAACTTAGTCAAAATAGAGACACATTGGGGATTGTTGAGATTTTGTTGAGGTGAACTTTCAGTTGGATTCTAGTAAAGTCATGTGTAGAGAACTACATATGTAAACATTTCAAGATGGTACTTGAAAGTTGAAATGAGAATAATTAGGAATTGCCCATGACAGGTTTGATGAAATAAGTTTGAGAAAAATGAGGACATAATACATGTAATAAGCACACCATACGTCATTTGTGCATCTGTCTAATAACATTTTGATACACACCCATTTTAATTGACCAATCATAATACAAGGTGATATTTTATTTAAAAATGCATGGAGTACATTTGTTGGGAATTTCCACTAGTTTATCTCACATAAATCTCAAAAGAAAAAGTGTAAATTATTTTCTAATTCAATAATTAGCCATTGCTTTCATTTTATATTACAGTTGTAATAGTCTTTTTGCTAGATTTTGTTAAAGGATGCAAGTTGTTTAATAAATAGTTTCAAGATTCAAGGTGAGTGCCTAGTACATTTGAGTGAAAGATAATCTAAGTGATAAATTGTCAAACCTCGGGGGAAATATGAGATAATTTTCCTTCTCCATATTTCATTTCATTTTTTCAAATTTTTCCCCCTTAAAACCTCTTTATTGTCAGGATTCTTTACTTTCCCGGTCAACCCCGTTTCTAAATGTAGTACTAGAAAAAGATTTGAGCCTCCCCACTAGCCTGTGGGCCATATATGTTCTTTCTTTGCTTCAATTATGCAACAGAATGGATCAAACTACTGCATCCCAGCCACTGAGCCAACCTTGTTTTGTTTTGCATTAAAATAAATGCATTGACCATAATATGTTGTGGTCATCAATGCAGGTACCATTGCACAGACCCAAACTTGCCGTCGCACTGATCAAAAGCTTTTTATCAGGAGGCTCAACGCCAAGCTTGGAACAAGTCAGCAGCATAAGTAACTCCTCAGGTGTCCCTTCTCACATGATCAGTGCTGCAAGTATCACTTAGCAGGAATATAAAGTAACACACAAGTGAGATCTCAGCTTGATGGAAATTCTTATGAACATTGATTTAGGATTCATGCTTGGAAAAGCCATCGCTAGAATTGCTATTTGTGAGCTGATGATCAGTTCAATTCTGCAAACAATTTTTGAGACCATGATGAAGGTTGAGAATTTCTTGTTTTTTCAATTCTCAGGGTCTATTAAGTCTTTCTCTTAAAGGCATAATGAAAGGTGAGACAAGGATACATGTACTTGAACAATGCTATCAATAATTGTTGCTGAAAGTTATTACAGCAGTATGATACAAGGATTCAATACATCATTTTCTCAAGAAATGGAAATCCGTGTCTAACTTGAAGGGAATTTGCTGTCAAATGATAAACATACGGCTGGTTATAACTCCACCATATACATATAATCTACAGCTAGTTCCCCTATAAGAAACCAGTGGTTAAAGAGCCAAAATTTGAAATAGGAGAAGCAAAAGCATGTATGTATATCATCAGCAGCTCAATTTTAGGCAGAGGGAGCATTTCAACTGAGAAATTCAGACATTGATCTCAGATACACAAAGGAGAATACTCGGCTGAATCTAAATTTGCAAATAACACACACATTATGTGTGGCTGCTTAGGAAACATAAGTGACGTGCTGAACATCAAATTTCTTCAGCAAATATTACAAAACCACAGTACTTATCAGATTTCATAGCGGTTAAGGCTATTCTGCACAGTTGTTAATTCGTCATCATCCAAAGCAAAATGGCAGTGGCCGAATCTGACATGTGTAGCTAAAGTTGTAAAACTATATAAATAGAAGATGAGTGAACGCTGATACTAAAGCTGGCCTGTATGTCCAAATCTTTTGGCTTTTAGCTTTGCAACGATCCTCTCAAGCCTACTAACCCACTCTTCAAGATGCAATTCAGGTCTCTCACTTATCTCATTGTCATTAATGTTGCCATCTCTATCACCACCCTGCATCCTCACCAAATCATGAGCTGAATTAACCAATTGAATCTCAGTTGAATCTTCAATAGATATTTCTGATGGTTCATTCCATCTACTCTTTTCCACCAATTCTGTCTGCAACTGTGGTTCAAAAACTCTAACAACTTCACACACGGCAGTTGAAGAAAGAGTGTCAGATTGACTCGGCCAACTTTCAGCACTACTGACCTCTTCATTCCAGAAACCATCATGCTTCTTCCTAGACCTGAGAAGTTCTCCAATGGTCAGATTATCTTCACTAGTGGAATCACTTGCCGCCAACAAATTAGATTTGGGAGGAAAGCCAGGAGGAACAGGTGCGTCATTAGCTTCCTTCTTCACTTCTAGACTCAGTGATAGCCTTTTTGAATGTAACTCGGCAGAGGCAGATCCACCACTAACCCTTTTCTTTTCTTTTGAAAACTCAAGTAATTTTTTATCTTTCTTCACAGGACACCCCAGAGGAGAAGAGGAATCAGCATCATTGATATTCATTTTTGATGTCTCTGGTGATCTTTCCAAGCTCTTCACAGAAAAATGAGGGCTAGTAGGGACAGCATCCCCTTTACTCTTTCCCTTCAATTTCATATGGGCCTTTGTAGAACCAATGGAACTACCCTCTATCATTCCTTTTGGTCTCTTTGGAATTATCTTAGAACTCCAGCACTTTCTTTTATCTGGCAAAGCACCATTGCTTGCACCTTGCAAATGTGACAGTGATTGCTTCCACCACTTCAAGTATTGGGTGGTAACACCTGCCTCATAATGCCTAGACGGTATGCACAAATTTGTGTAAGTGATAGGCTTACAGTAATAACTCCATGCTAGTTCAGGACTGTCATTTGCTCGAGCCACACAAGCTGGGAGGTCTTGGTCCATCCCAAATTGCATTGCTACTCTATGTGGAAGGTACTGCTCTATGCAGTCCTTTTCAAACCCAACTAGCTCCGAGACACGCATGCATCTAGCAAATGATTGTAATTCTTCAGACAAGTCACCATCAACTGATACACTTACTTCCTTTTCTACATAAAACGTAAGCAGCTTCCAGTTGTTTAGAGGCTTTGTGTAGGGACGCCAATCAAAACTCCCTTGGGCTGAATCCAGAACTGTCCTCACATTCTCAACATTGATCATTAATTTGTGCCACCGAGCAAATCTTGGCTCACCATTTTTAATCAAATTAGGCTTTGGTCTCAAATCAGTAAACCTCTCCCATGCCCACATTTGGAGCAACTGGAACGGAGACCATGTAGTAACTTCTAACTTACTGTCTTTGTCCTCCCACTTGTCTACCACGCTTAAAGAAGCAATCTTTTCTTTAAACAAATTCAAATCAATATAAATGCTAGCAAGAACAGCTGGAGCAAGTGCAATTCTAGTGCCTTTCGCTAAATGTACACCAATAGGAAACACATTTCTGCTAATTACACGGTTTACTCTAGAGGAGATTGGAAGAACAAACCTTGACAGCCACAAGACAAGAAAAGCTTCATGTTCGATTTCACTTTCACTGTCCATGAACTTCTTCAACCACGTTCCTTGGTATGCCTTCCTAGCTGCAGTTCTAGTAAGTTCCGTTCTTGCCTGATTCAACTTCTCTTCTGTTTCCAATAACTCATCTGTTTCTAGAAGGCTAAAAACGGGGGAACCCGAAACAGAGTACCCTGCAATCATCATATCTTCTAAAGTAATTGTAGCTTCACCCCAACAAAAAATGAAACTTTTAGTCTCGGGACACCATTTCTCAGCAAGCCCAACAATCAAATCATAATTTCTCCGAATTTCATACGTTGAATTTAAAATTGCATCATATATACCAGCTTTCTTCCATGTATATTCATGCAAAGGAGCCATCTTTTCAACCCATGCTCTCCAATTCTTTTGCGGTGACCTCCATCCCTGAAAATTTACATTTAAACGCCATGTTTTGGGTTCAAACGTGGGTGGCAAGGAGGACAAAAAATCTGAAGGAAACTCAAAAACTTGCCCTTTAACGGAGTTTACGCAAGGTTTGAGAAAACAGGCAAGTCTCTTTGAAGGCTTTGCAGCACCATTTGGTGCAATCATGAACTCCTCTCTCACTTCAAAACCGTGCTCTTCTTCTAATTCCTCCATTATTGCCGAAACTTCACAAATGAATTATTTGTGAACAAGAAAATGAGAAATGAGTTTGTGGGTTATATAATAAGTGTTTGTGGCTTTCCAAAAAGAGGGAATCTATAGAGCCTCTTGCTTCCCAAAAAAAGGAGATTGGAGTTAAATATGAAGAAACAGTGTCAGCATTTTGAGATTTGAATGGTTGATTTTCCTTTTTTCATTCTTTAATATTTAAATAGGTTTCTTCGTGTGAAAGAATACTTTTGGTCAGACTCACAGTCCCCATTCTTGAGGCATAGAACTTAAATTTCGTGGGCTTGAAACTTGAATGTTGATCACTGAAATTGTATTCTTTAAAGTCGAAATTTTTTCTGTGCAGTGGAAGCATCATATACTTATTATAGAAGGGTCATTTGTCACAACGAAATACCCTCCTCCCTCCACTATTACTATTTAATTTAGCCATCTTTTTAGTACCACATATACTATATATATTAGTTGTAAATTTGGTGGAATGTGTGATATTTCATTTATTAATCAGTATTACAATATTAACAGATCCATAATAAAGTTAACCAACACAAAATATTAAATTCTTCAAACTTTTATAATTATTAGAATTCAAAGTTTCAATTTAGAAAGGATACTCAGAAATATTTATCTAATGTTTTCTTACATATTATTTTATCACTCAAATTTTCTGATAATTACATTTTACCACTAAATATTAAAAATAATAGAATATTTAATAATTGTTTTGTTAAAAGACTATTTTAACCCTTAGTGCTTAGATAAATGATTTTGTCCTCTAAAATTAAAAAAAAATCTAAAAAATATTTTCAATATTAAAACTTTTGAAAATAACTGCTTATATTAATAAAATAATGTTATTATAATATTTATTTTATATCATTTTTAATAAATCAAAATAAATTATAATAAATTTTATAAAAATAAATTATTATTTTAAGAAAACTATTTTATCTTGGTTGCTTGTTCTTTTAACATTTGTATTTAGCTAATCAATTTAATAAGTACATATCAATTACAATAATTAATTTAATAATCCTAAATAATTATTTTATTTTATTGAAAATTTATCTACTTACCACCTGAATTATGGGAAATTATTAAATTACTATTTATCTTTTTCAGTTTATATCAAATTATCACTATTGTTTAAATTTATCAAATTAAAATACACTAAACAGCCTTGTGACTACATCATTTTTTAAAAGAAATTAATTATTTGGTAGTAAAATGATAACAATTGAAATATCACGTAATAAAAATATAATTGTGAAAAAAATCTTAATAATAAAATAATATATAAAAAATATTAGGTGGGTATCTCGTCTAGAGATATTATTTTCTATTTGAGTTGGGATTATTCAATCTGAGAAACTCAGCGGCGATGCCCATAACAAATTTAGGTCTGGGCTGTATGAGGTTGTGGGCTAGAGCGAGTAAGTTCAAGGGAGATGGCTGCATTTATTGATCCATAGACGACTGCATTTATCTACCTCACTATGCAATGGCCTTTTTTCTTTTTTTCTTTTTTCTTTTTAGACGGTACGCAATGGCTTATTTAAAAACAATAATAACAATAAAATAAAAATAAGAGAAATCTCTTTCATGATGTTTAATATTATATAATGTGTCATGAAATATAAATTAATACTAAAACCCACCACTTATATTGATTTATGACTAATTAGAAAGTTTATAGTTGAAGGATCAGGATATTCTCCTGATCTGAGCATTATTGAGTTTTTAATGATTTTTTTATCATGTATCTTTTAATGGTAGTGTATGGATAAGATTTAACTTTTTTCACTTTTTTATTTTTTAACACCCAATCAGTGATTGAGTTATTTGCTCAGAACATGATCAGATCATGAGAGAATCCTGATCCTATAGTTGAATGAGTAATTTTACTTAGGAATACTGCACAACTATGAATGCCATAATTTATGACCACTTACACAAAGGATATGCTGGAACTGTATTCGAAAACATAACAAACATTGGAAAAGAGGACTTTAAAAATTCGAACCAAATTAAATCTTTATTAAAAATCACACGACAACAATGCAAAGTCTGGATTTAATCCTTGATAGAAAGTATTTAATACCTTCGACTATCTTTTAGACTAACAATAATAATATCTCTTTTCTTAACTATGTTTAGCCGATTGACAAACACCAAAAAGATATGAATAGGTACAATTAAAAAAAAAATTCCAACAAACAAAATAAAACAATTCCATAAGATAATTTTTCGTTAAAGGATCATAAAGCATTCAACACTTTAATTCATTTCATAAAATTCTTATTATTGTATTATTAATTTTAATATTCTGTAATATGTTAATTGATGTGATAGTCCCTGCTCAAATATGTCAGGCAAATATCTTGAGTAATATTTCAAAATTCCATAAGATTATTTTTCGTTAAACACAATAAGATGATATAAATAGTAAAAATTTGTGTGGTGCATTAATAAATCTATATATTGTCTAACATAACACACGATGTTATTATTATTTCTTTTCACAGAATCACACAATATTAATTAATCACAAATGATTAACTGATATAATTGAACGTCTTTGCACCAGTGAAAATTTTATTAGACAATAACAGTTGTATTGTGACATGGTTTTCTTACGAAATATTAGTGTAAAATATCACTGAAGTCATAGGACATACATAGGATGATCGACAATATGATTAGAAATTTGTGTTCACGTAATTAGGTTTTCAACCTGTTGATGCAAAATTTTTGCTCAATGTACAGCGATTGATTTGTGTTTCGGGCTTTCTTCAAAATCGAGTTCTGTGGCTTATTTTTTCCTTGAGGCGAGTGTCTCAAATTACATGTCTCCTTGTCGTTAATTGTTCTGCAAAAAGAAACAATTATCAAAGGGTGCTGGGGTTGTCGGCAATAACCCTCCGATACTCAAGTTAGCCTTTTAAATTTGATTGTAAAGAGAGAATTTAGAGAGAGAATGACAACATTTCCTTACCCTTTTTCTCTTACCTTCAAATGGGGAGTCTTGGTCTTTATATAGGCAATTTGATCTATGAGGTTGAGGTGCCATCATGACACGTGGCATTGTCTTAGTGACAAGTGTTTGCAAAACTCATGCATAAAGACACATGTCATTATGTGTCAAGCTTGTTCATGACAAATAATCTTTGGACATTTGTCATGTTTTTGGGCTGTTAACCTTTAATGGACTTTAACTTAAATTCGGCACTTATATTCGTTCCTTACAAAGAAGATTGATTTTGCAACATTTTGCCTGTAAGTGCATTATGCCCGTAGGCGCATTCCGTAAAATGCATATATTTGCCCATATGTGTATTTCGTAGAATGTATATTTGCCCATAAGCGCATTCTGTAGAATGTGTATTTGCCCATAGGCCCATTCCGTAGAATGTATATTTGCCCGTAGGCGCATTTCGTAGAATGTGTATTTGCCCGAAGGTGCATTCCGTAGAATGTGTATTTGCCCGTAAGCTCATTTCGTATAATGTGTATTTGCCCGTAGGCGCATTCCGTAGAATGTGTATTTGTCCGGAGGCGCATTCCGTAGAATCTATATTTGCCCGTAAGCCCATTCCGTATAATGTGTATTTGCCCGTAGGCGCATTCCATAGAATATGTATTTGTCCGGAGGCGCATTCCGTAGAATCTGTATTTGCCTGTAAGCCCATTCCGCATTTGCCCGTAGGCCCATTTCAAGTAGCTCGTGTGCTCTTATTTAGAAATATTTTCGAAGTATCTAGGTCATTTTTTGTGATGAATGGACCTAGGTCGTTCTTTAGGAGGAATAGACCTAGGTTGTTCTTTGTTAAATCATGCCTTTGACATTTTGCCAAAGCCTTGCCCTTTAGGCGTATTAAGAAATATTTTCTAAGTGCCTAGGTCGTTCTTTGCGAGGAATGGACCTAGGTCGTTCTTTGCGAGGAATGGACATAGGTCGTTCTTTGTAAAGAATAGACTTAGGTCATTCTTTGTTAAATCATGTCTTTGGCACTTTTTTGAAAACTCGCCATTTGAACGTTTTACTTAGAAATATTTTCTAAGTGCCTATGTCGTTTTTTGTAAAGAATGGACCTAGGTCGTTCGTTGCGAGGAATGGACCTAGATCGTTCTTTGCGAGGAATGGACCTAGGTCGTTCTTTGCGAGGAATGGACCTAGGTCGTTCTTTGTCAAGAATGGACCTAGGTCGTTCTTTGTTGAATCACGCTTTTGGTTTTTTTTGTCGTGTCTTGCATTTAGACACTTTAGTTAGAATTGTTAGTATCTTGGTCGTTCATATAGAGAACATGCCTGAGTTATTTTATATTAAATAATTTCATTGGGCCTATATTTTTCATGAGTTTGGACCTTTCATATTTTGGTCTAACACAACCAAAAAAAAAAAAAATTACTTTTAACATTCCACTGTTCTTGTTGGGGATATTCATTACTATACAGATCGTGTTCTAAGTTCTGTTTTAAAATGTCTCTATAACTAAATTATTATGACCAAGCTTCAGGATCATCCGGGACGACAGTAGCACAGTTCTTGCAAAGATGACGTGCCATGGCCACCACCACAGCCACACAATACTTAGGTGGCGTTTGTTTTTTTGTTTGAAATCTGAATAGACCTGAATTAATCTAAATTATGAATAGATCTGAATATCTGAATCTGAATAATATGTTTGTTTTTTCGTTTGAATCTCGAAAAATAAGTATTAAGTTTTTTTTTTTTACTTAAAAAGTTGAAAATATGTACTTTTACATTTGTATCCTTATTAAATTTGAATGTCAAATAAATAATATATTAAATACTACAATATTTTAACATTTATAAGTAAAACTATATTCAAGTGAATACATAATTATTTTAGAATTTTAATATATAAAATACCATAAATTTCAAATTTTATCGTATATAATATAAAAAAGAAAAAACATGGATATTTTTATTTGGGGTAAATGTCTATGGGTGAGTTTTGGGATAGCCATGAAAAATAAATTATAAAGTAGGGATATTTTTGACATTAGCAAGTAATTGATTTAATTAAGATTTCTCCATTAAGTAAAAAGCCAAAAAAATTGGTTTATTTTATTAAGTCAAAATTATCAAAAAAGTATCATTAAGTTCTAAAAACAAACACCTCTAATTAACTTAATTAATTAAATCAAATCACTTTAAATTATTAAGTTAAAAAACAACCGCTACCTTACTCTTAAAAGAAAACTGTATGACTTGTCATTTTGAACTTGTCATAAAGTTGACATCTGGTGCAATTTACGAATTCTGCACGACAAGTTGTGTATAGTTTTAGTACATAGATGACGCGTTGTAAAACTCATACATGGGTTAAGATTGTATGATCTCACGTTTTGTAAGTTCTTCCTATGGGTGGCATGTCATATATTTTTGAGGATTTGTATGAAGTGTTGTTTCTATGATAAGAAAATAGATGACATGTCGTATTATTGATTGATAATAATTTAGTTACAGAGATAATTTAAAGTGTTCTACGTAAAACGATAAATTAGCAATTATTATTTCATGGACTAAATATTTAATTTTTTTAATTATTAAAAATCATTTTTCATATGATGAATCATTTATTTAAGTTAATTATTATTTATTGATGAAAATTAACAAATTTCACAAACTTAGACTTGAGAGATTTGCAAAGTGAATTTCACAAACTTTTCCATTCAATTGGTTATTGACCAGAAATGGAGTTTTCACTTTAATCAAGGCTGTCTAAATGTTTCGTGTTGATTTATCAAGCCACCATCTGCATCACTCAAATTTCTCAAGGAAATTTCCTTGATCTTACTTTGCCTCCAGATGTTAAAGATGATTTGCTTTTGGTCCCACTTCTAGGTCTAGGAAATTTCAAAAGCTTTGGGTTTCATTTCCAGAATTTCATATTTTATGAAAAAGAATTATTAAAAAAGAAAAGAAAGAAACAGGGTGTTCAATCTTAGTTACTATTAAGTTGAAACAGAGTGTTCAAGTTGGAATATAAAATTAAGTCAACGAAGACTACAAATATTGATGTCTTTAGTCTTGTCTTTAACTAGAACAGAAAACGAATTAAGTTATCGGGAAAGAAATTTCCCGCATCCTGCAAGCTGAAAATGAGATGTTAATTTACTATAAATAAAATAGCAATCTGTTGTTCATGTTATCAAGAAATCAAACAAACCAACCATGAGTGTCGGTGTTGCCCTTCTATTCCTCCATTTTCTGGTGATATCAACCATTAATAATAACATAAACTTCTGCAATGGAAGCTCATATGCTGCAGCAGGTTGCATTGAGAGTGAGAGGGAAGCACTTCTGAGCTTCAAGCAAGATCTGGAAGATCCTTCGAACCGGCTTGCCTCTTGGAATAATATTGGCGTTGGAGATTGTTGCAAATGGTATGGTGTTGTGTGTGACAACATCACAGGCCATGTCCTTGAGCTCCGCCTCAGAAATCCTTCCAGAGATGACGGATCACCTGCTGAATATGAAGCTTATGAGAGGTCAAAAATTGTTGGTAAGATAAACCCGTCTTTGCTCGGTTTAAAGCATTTGATTCACTTGGACTTGAGCTACAACGATTTTCAAGGGATCCAAATTCCTCGATTTCTTGGTTCTTTGGAGAATTTAATGTACTTGAACATTTCTAGAGCTGGATTTGTTGGAATTATTCCACACCAAATTGGTAATCTTTCCAATCTCCAATTTCTTGACCTTCGTCCTAATTACTTGGGTGGATTATACGTTGAGGATTTTGGTTGGGTATCTCATCTTTCTTTGTTGAAGCACCTTGATTTGAGTGGTGTGGATCTTAGCAAGACATCTGATGGACCACTGATCACAAATTCACTCCATTCTTTGGAAACGTTGCGTTTCTCAGGTTGTCTACTGCATCACATTTCTCCACTCTCTTTTGCCAATTTCTCTTCTCTTGTTACTCTTGATATTTCTGATAATCAATTCGCCGACTCTTCGATTGTTAATCAAGTTCTTGGCCTTGTTAATTTGGTTTTTCTGGATCTGAGCACTAATAATTTCCAAGGTGCAGTACCTGATGCAATTCAAAACTCCACTTCTCTCCAACATCTTGATTTATCTCGAAACCACTTCAGCTCCTCTGTGCCTGACTGGTTCAACAAGTTCATTGATCTTGAGTACCTGTCTCTCAGCTACAATGAGTTGCAAGGTTCCATCCCAGGTTCTCTAGGGAACCTAACCTCCATAAAAAGCCTTGATCTGTCATTCAATAGACTTGAAAGCAAAATTCCAAGAGCATTCAAAAGACTTCGTCACTTAAGGTCTGTCAACCTGTCAGGTAACAAATTGAGTCAGGAGATATCTCAAGTCTTAGATATGTTCTCAGCATGTGCTTCAAATGTACTAGAGTCATTGGATTTGAGTAACAATACGCTTTTTGGTCTTTTGACTAATCAAATTGGGAACTTTAAAAATTTGGATTCTCTGGACTTAAGTTTCAACAACATATCTGGTCATATTCCATTATCTCTAGGGCAACTTTCATCTCTAAGATACCTAGATGTTTCTACAAACAATTTGAATGGAACTCTTTCCGAAAATCATTTTGCAAATCTCACAAAACTTGTGGGTTTTGATGCATCCGGGAACTCCTTAGTGTTGAAAGTCGTCAGTCCTAGTTGGACCCCTCCATTTCAACTTCAAGCAATAGGATTGAGCTCTTGTTTTATTGGGCCTCAGTTTCCGCAGTGGCTTCTTTCACAAAATCATTTAATTTATCTAGACTTGTCCAACTCAAGCATTTCAGATACCATCCCTGATAGGCTAGTAAAATCTCTCTCTCAAATAAATTACTTGAATCTTTCTTATAACCAAATCTTCGGACAGATTCCAGATTTAAATGATGCTGCCCAGCTTGAAACACTTGATTTGAGTTCCAATAGCCTGTCCGGTCCTTTGCCTCTCATACCTTCCAGTTTAACTGCACTTGACCTCTCCAGCAATTTCTTGTCAGGAACCCTTTCCAGGTTTTTATGCAATGAGATGAATAACTCAATGAGATTGCAAGTTCTCAACCTGGGGAACAATACTTTGTCCGGAGAAATACCTGATTGTTGGATGAATTGGTCATTCTTGTTCTTCCTCCATTTAGGTGAAAATGATTTCACCGGCAACCTTCCAACGTCGCTGGGAACTTTAAGCTCCCTTCAGATACTGCACCTTCGCGGTAACAGGTTCTCTGGAAAAATACCAGTGTCACTTCAAAACTGTACCGAGTTAAGATTATTTGACATTAGCGAAAATGAGTTTGTGGGAAACATTCCAACATGGATTGGAGAGAGATTATCAGGAATAATACTTCTGTCACTTAGGGCAAACCTGTTTCATGGCTTTTTTCCGCCGGAACTCTGTGGTTTAGCTTCTCTACAAATTTTAGACCTTTCTTCTAACAATCTTACCGGTGTTATTCCAAGATGTATCAATAACTTAGCAGGTATGGCCAAGGAAGTTCTTGAAGTAGACAAATTTTTTGAAGATGCACTAATTGTGTACAAAAAGAAAGTGGTCAAATACCCTATAGGCTATCCATATTATCTTAAAGTTTTAGACCTTTCAGCCAATTATTTTTCAGGAGAGATTCCATCCCAAGTGACGAATCTTGTAGGGCTACAGACATTGAAATTGTCACATAACTTCTTCAGTGGAAGAATTCCAGTGAATATGGGTGCTATGAAGTCAGTAGAGGCTCTTGATTTCTCTTCTAACCGGCTCCAGGGTGAAATCCCCAAGAATATGGTAAATTTGGAGTTTTTAGAAATCTTCAACATATCGTATAACAACTTGAGCGGGGAAGTTCCTCCTGCCCAAGGTCAATTTGCTACCTTTGATTCAGACTCTTATATCGGCAACGAATATCTGTGTGGACTTCCACTTCGAAAATTGTGTGCGGGGAATGTTTCAACACCTGTATACGAACGTGGATCAGGAGGAAAACATGAACTGAGCTGGCTTAATGTCAGCTTGTTACTAGGAGTTATATTGCTGATTTTTGGAGTGTAATTGCTCTTATTTCTCAATAAAAGATGCTCAACAATGTTGTGAGAATATATTGTTGGAGTTGTAATAGTTCCTGTTTCTTAATTTTTGGGAAAATTTTTCTCGTACTTCAATTGTATGTTCGGAGATGGGTAACATTAAAATTTAAAAAAAAAAAAAAAAGAAGAAGAAGGGGAGTAGCAGAGCATTGGCTCGAATAAAAACACTTTTTGTTTAAAAATATTAATATGCTTATGGCAATTCAATTCCCTCTCATCTACATGAAATTTATCTAGAAAACAACTTAATTAGAAAAAAAAAAAAATCGTCTTTGTACTGCATAGCTCCGATGCGTCTTGTTTGACTGGTGATAAACTTTGCGGATTAGTTTATATAATTAAATTTGGAGAAGTTCAAAAGAGTCAGTATATTAAAAAAAATTATAGAGAATAAAACATATATTTTTTTTTGGGACTACAGGTTAAGAATTAGAACCGTTAAAGATAGGGAAAATGAGAAAATGAGTAGTCAGGAAGGAGGCCAAATTACAGAACTCAGCTGCAATCAATAGAGAATTAAGGAAGAAATATGGCAATATGTATGTCATAATTGTCTTAATTTTAGCTCATAATCTTCTTGATTTGGGAGGATGAAATTCTTTTCAAATTCTTCATCTAATTCCAATCACCATTATTCATATCCTCGGGACGATTTAGTTATAAGCATATTGGCCCCCAAAAACGATTTACCTTATGATAAAGGAGATGATAACAAGCCACAAGCCATAAATTTTGTCGTTGGGGACTAAAATGGCTTAGCCATAATATCAGTCCACGTTACATGCAACTGACTGATAAGAAACCATTAATTTATTTATTTTATATGTATAAGTCATGAGTAATGACTTTCCTTGTGGTTTCTTTGATCTTCACGTAGAGTTTCCCGGTTGGCATTTTTCCATTTAGTCTTTCTTAACTGCATATGCAGAAATTACTCTAAAAGTATACAATTCAATAATTGTTATACATTAATTAAGCCTTGACTTGACTTGAGTCTATAAAAATACACACTCAAAAGCAAAAACTTCAACTAATACGATAAAAAGTGCGGGACCTGCACGAAAAAGAAATAAATAAATATATAGTTTCTTGTTAGTATTGACTCCAAGTCCCAGGAAGCATCGGACTCAACTCCCGATAGTGAAGGAAGAACTCTAGGTTATATCATAATATTTATGATTTAAGTTAGTTTCAGTAGAGATCTGATAATATTAGTAGAATTTTTACTGTCAAATATCAATGTACGGAAAAAAAAGAAAAATTCCACACTTAGATTGAACGATTAGTAATAGTTGATAATTACATAATTAAGAAACAATATCATTTGGAATTAATAGAACTTAAAGAAAGGATTTGATAAGAACAACCCGGCCTGTTAACCCCATGTAATAACATCAACTGATTGATGTTCAATTGTTGTCCATTTTTAACAATTATTAAATGATATACGAAATTTTCGAACTTCTGAATCAGAAGAGACGTTGGGGTTTACCGAAAAAGATAAAATCTTGAACAGACTTAAAAGTCTACTCCTTTACTTCTGGACCCATTACAATTAAAATTCTTTGAATATACTGTATAATTTCCTGCATTTTAATTACTCGCAGAAACTTCCTACAACTTATACGTGGAAATCGTGGTCATTATAAACAGCCTATTGTATGGTAACCAAAGGAGATTCACTGCTATCGATTTTCTAATTATTATGAAATTAAACCATTCAACCATGAGTGAAGTTGCTGCCCTGCTTTTTCTCAAGTTATTACTTGCCATAGCAACCATCAATATTAGCTTCTGCAATGGAAGCTCTTATGTGGCTTGCATGGGGAGTGAGAAAGAGGCACTTTTAAGGTTCAAGCAAGATCTCATAGATCCTTCGAACCGGCTTGCCAGTTGGATTGGTGATGAAGAAGATTGCTGCACATGGGCTGGTGTTGTCTGTGACAACTTCACAGGCCATGTCCGTATGCTTCAACTCAGAAATAATCCTTCCCAGATATCAATGTTGGGTGGTAAGATAAGTCCCTCTTTGCTTAATTTAAAGCATTTGGTTTACTTGGACTTAAGCTTTAATGACTTCGGAGGAATTCAGATTCCTCCATTTCTTGGTTCCATGGTGAATTTAAGCTACCTTGATCTTTCAAGTGCTGGATTTTTAGGAATGATTCCTCACCAACTTGCAAATCTCTCTAATCTACAGTATCTTGACCTCAGTCAGAAATACTTGGGTTTATACGCTGAGAATTTAAGGTGGCTATCCGGTCTTTCTTCATTGGAGCACCTTGACTTAAGCAATGTAGACCTCAGCAGAGCTTCTGACTGGTTGCTTGTTATGAACACACTCCCTTCCTTAGTCTTGCTGCGGCTCTCAGGTTGTCGTCTCTCTTACTTTCCTCCTCTGTCCGTTGCAAATTTTTCATCTCTTGCCACACTTGATCTCTCCAATAACCAATTTCAAAGCTCTTTAGAACCCAATTGGATTTTCGGTCTTCATAATTTAGTCTCTCTTGATCTTAGAAATAACAGTTTCGGCGGTCAAATTCCTGATGGAGTTCAGAACTTGACTTCCCTTAGACACCTTTATTTGTCCAACAACCATTTTAATTCTTCCGTTCCCAAATGGTTCCATAGGTTTAGCCTTCTTGAGCAAGTTTCTCTTAACTCCAATAGCTTGGAAGGTAAGGTTTCGGGTGCATTGGGAAATCTTACTTCTATCAATAGGCTTTATCTCTCAAAGAATAGGCTTGAAGGGAAAATTCCAAGATCTTTGGGAAGACTTTGCAATTTGAAGTCAATATCTTTGTCAGGAGTCAACTTGAGTCAGGAGATGTCTGAAATCTTTGATATTTTCTCAGGATGTGTTTCTGATGGGCTTGAGATTTTGGTTTTGCGAAATTGCCGCATTTTTGGTCCTTTGACTGATAAACTTGGGCAATTTAGAAATCTAGACACTCTTGATCTAAGTGACAATTTCATTTCTGGGCACGTTCCATTGTCTTTAGGTGAACTTTCAACATTGAGAGTTGTAGATCTTTCCTTGAACAGATTAAATGGAACCCTTACTCAAATTCATTTTTCTAATCTCACGAGGTTGCTGGACTTCAAAGCGTCTGGTAACTCATTAACCTTCAATGTCAGTCTTGATTGGTTTCCCCCTTTTCAACTTGAAGTGTTGGGTTTGCAATCTTGCGAGTTAGGCAATCAATTTCCCCCATGGCTTCATTCACAAAAGCATTTAACTTTTCTAGATATTTCCAATACAGGAATTGTAGGTACAATTCCTACTTGGGTTTGGAAAAATCTCTCCCAGATTAATTATCTAAATCTCTCTCACAATTATATCCACGGGGAGATCCCAAATCTAACTGATGTGAGTCAACTTGAGTCACTTGACTTGAGTTTCAACAATTTATCCGGTCCCTTACCTCTTGTTTCATTCAGTGTGTATGCTCTTGACCTTTCAAGCAATTCCCTGTCAGGATCCATTTCTCATTTCTTGTGTGATGGGATCAATCAATTGAAGGGAATGCGAATTCTCAAACTAGGTGAAAATCATTTTTCTGGGGAAATACCTGATTGTTGGATGAATTGGCAAGATTTGTTGGTCTTGAATTTAGCCAACAATAATTTTACCGGTAATATTCCAATCTCTCTGGGAATGTTAAGTTCCCTTCAATCATTAAACCTTCGGAAAAATTCTCTCTCCGGACAAATACCAGTGTCATTTCAGAATTGCACAAAGCTGGTAATGCTTGACATTGGCGAAAATCAGTTTGTAGGAAATGTTCCAACATGGATTGGAATAAGATTTTCAAGCTTAATGATCCTCAACCTTCGTTCAAATAAGTTTCGTGGTGTTTTACCAAACCAACTCTGTGGTCTAACTTCTTTGCATGTCTTAGACCTTGCTGATAACCATCTTTCTGGGAGCATACCAAAATGCATCAGTAACATTAGTTCCATGGTGACAGCCAATTTTTCAATAGGCACTGATATACAATATCCAAGTGTTTCCACAGGAAAGTATATTGAGGATGCATTACTTGTGCTGAAAGGAAAAGCAGTTGAATATAACACAATTCTTAAGTTGATAAGACTTATAGACCTCTCCAAAAATAAGTTTTCAGGAGAGATTCCTTCAGAAATAATGAATCTCAGAGCATTGGTGTCATTGGATTTGTCTTGCAACTCTTTCACCGGAAGAATTCCTAAGAGCATCGGTGCTTTGGAATCAATATTGTCTATTGATTTCTCTGCAAATCAACTTTATGGTGAAATCCCCCAGAGTATTTCAAGTTTGACATTTTTGAGTCATTTGAACTTGTCTAATAACAAATTGAGTGGGAAAATTCCTTTAAGCACACAGCTTCAAAGTTTTGATCCCTCATCTTTTGCTGGAAATCGACTCTGTGGTTCTCCACTTCCTAACAACTGTTTTGTGGCTGCTCCCGCACCACAAAATGAAAGTGAAGATGATATTGATGGAAATGATGATGGTGATGAAGATGAAGTGAATTGGTTCTATGTAAGCTTGGCATTGGGATTTGTAGTTGGCTTCTGGTTGGTGATGGGTCCTTTACTTGTCAGTAGAAAATGGAGGTATAGGTATTATCATTTCCTTGATAGACTTGGCAACAAAATTTTCTGGGTTGTGAGAAAATGTTGGTAGATGTTTTCATTGTGAAGCTTTTGTTTATTCGTCCTACGTACAACTTTTTTTTTCTTTTTTTTTTTTTAATTTCTTCTTATGTAATTTGATCAGCCAATAAATGCGAAGGAATTTGTATTGAGTCATTTGTTGACTCCAATATTTGAAGTCACCCATTCAAACATTTGAAACTGTCAAAATATGTATGATATCTAACTAGGATTATTTATAAAATTTTATTTTACTTTGTTCTATCAAACATTAATTAAAAGACTCACAGAATAAATAGACACTATCAAACACTTGGCATTAAAGTCTAGTATTAAAGTTTTCTGCCCCTAGATCAAAATTAAAACAACTGCCATCCAACATTGTTGCAGAAATTTTCTAGTATGATGCGAAAATTCAAGATATGATTGCGGGGGAGCTTCACAATTTAGATTCTGTAGAAATGGAAATCCAGCCCCACTCAAAAAGAATTTACACCCAAATGATAAATAGACTGCTGATTATAACTCCAGTATATGCATATAATTTACAGGTAATTGCCCTGAAACAAACCAGCAATTAAAAGATGCAAAACATGCAACAGAAGAAGCAAAAGTATGTATGTATCATCAGCTAATGAAGCAACCAAAGATTTTAACCATATAATATTCCACCATACAAAATTTGGACACCAGAGCCCAATACCAAATTTGTCTCAGGCGGAATAACTTTAACAACTTCACACTCTGCAATTGAAGAATAAGCTTCAGATTGATCAGGCAGATTTTCAGCATTGCCAACATGTTCATCCCACAAACCATCATGCTTCTTCCTAGACTTGATTAGTTCTGCTATGGTCAGACTATCTTCTTCAGAGGAATCAGTTGTCACCACATGATTAGATTTGGGAGGAAAACAAGGAGGAACAGGAGAGTCATTAGCATCTTTCTTCACTTCTAGACACAATGATGGCCTATTTGAAGGTAATTCAACAGGGGCAGATTCAGTTTTCTTTTGTTTTGAAAGCTCAACTAGCTTTTGAACTTTCTTTGGAGGACAACCAAGGGCAGGAGAGAAATCATTGTTTCTGTTCTTCCTTTTTAATGACTTTGGTGATCTTCCCAAGCTCTTCAATGCAAAATGAGAACAAGTAGAGGCAGCAGCATCACTTTTCTTCATTCTCTTTGCTTTCTTAGGGATCTGTTTAAAACCAGGGAAACTATTTTCTCTCTTTCCTTTTGATCCCTTTGGTATTATCTTTATTGTTATCATTGTTTCTGTTCTTCCTTTTTAATGACTTTGGTGATCTTCCCAAGCTCTTCAATGCAAAATGAGAACAAGTAGAGGCAGCAGCATCACTTTTCTTCATTCTCTTTGCTTTCTTAGGGATCTGTTTAAAACCAGGGAAACTATTTTCTCTCTTTCCTTTTGATCCCTTTGGTATTATCTTAGACATCGAGGGATTTCTTTTTTTGTGGCAAAGCACCATCACTTGCACTTTGCAGACGTGACAGTGATTTCTTCCACCACTTCAGATATCGGGTGGTAACACCTGCCTCGTAATGCCTGGAAGGTATGTACAATTTGGCATAAGTGACAGGCTTACAGAAAGAACTCCATGCAGATTTAGGACTCTTATTTGCTGGAGCAACACTAGCTGGAAGGTCTTGGTCCATCCCAAATTGCATTGTGATTCTCTGCGGTAGGTACTGCTCTACACAGTCCAGCCCAAGTAGCTCCGAAACCCTCAAGCATTGACCCCATGATTGTAATTCCTCTGGCAAGTCACCATCAACCAGTACCCTTATTTCCTTTTCTCCGTAAAACATAGGCAGCTTCAAGTTGTTTAGAGTTTTCGCATAGGGACGCCAGTCAAAACACTCCAGGGATGAATCTAGAAGAAGACTAGAACCATCCTCACATTCTCATCTTTCATCATTAATTTGTGCCACTGAGCAAATCTTGGCTCACCTCTCATGATCAAACTAGGCTCAGATCTCAAATCTTTAAACCTCTCCCTAGCCCATATTTGAACTAACCGAAACGGTGACCATATAGTAATCTCTAACTTCCTATTTTCATCTTCCCAACTGTCTACCAAACTTAAAGCAACAATATTTTCTTTTAAAAAACTCAAATCTATATAAATTCCAGAAAGAACAGCTGGCGAGAGTGCAATTCTAGTCCCTCTAGCTAATTTTACAGCAATTGGAAAAACAGATCTGCTAATTACAGAATTAAAGTTTGGAAAATCAAACCTCGACAGCCACAGGGAAAGAAAGGCTTCATGATCAATTTCGCTCCACTATCCATGAATTTAGCCATCCACTTACCATGTTACGGCTTCTTAGCTGTACTTCTATTGAGTTCCTTTACAGCTTGATTCAATTTCTCCTGTGTTTCCATCAGCTCATCTGTTTCAAGAGGGCTAAAAACAGGGGAACCCAAAACAGAGTACCCTGCAATCATCGTATCCTCTAATGTAATGGTGGCTTCACCCAATGAAAAAATGAAACTTTTGGTCTCCGGACACCATTTCTCAGCAAGACCAAGAACCAAATCATAGTTTCTCCAAATTTCATGCGTCGAATTCAAGATTACTTCATGTATACCGGCTTTCTTCCATATAGATTCATACAGAGCAGCCATCCTTCCAACCCAAGCTTTCCATTTCTTTTGCGGCGGCCTCCATCCGTGAAAGTTTACATTTAAAGGCCAACTTTTGGGTTCAAAAATGGGGGGCAAGGAGGAAAGACAGTGAGTAGGAAGCTCAAAAACTTGGCCTTTAATGGAGTTGACGCAAGGTTTGAGAAAATGGCCAAGTCTCTGTGTAGGCTTTGGACCACCATTGGGTGAAATCATGAGCTCCTCTCTCACTTCAAACCCATTGTCTTCTTCTAATTCGTCCATTGCTGAAACCTCACAAATAAAATATTGTCTCAACAACAGACGAGTTTGTGTGATGAGTTTGTGGGTTTTAACTTTTAAGCGTTCTGTGTGTTTAGGCTTTCAAGAAGAGGGAATGTCAAACCTTCGGCTTCCCGGAGAAAAAGAGAATTAGATGGTTGATTTTCTTTCCCTTTTAAGGGGGGGAAAAAATGTCAGCAGAAGCAGGAGAGTGACATTTTGGTGACAGAGTCACAGATAACCGTTAATAGCATAAACTTGATGCCCTTGGCTTGAATCTGGATCATCGAGATTGAGCTGTGAGTTGTCCAAATTACTCACCAAATTACTTTGGTAATTTGGTATTTGAACCTACCAAATTACTTTTCAAACTCACTTTTTTATTAATAATTTTATTACATAATTACTCATAATCTAAATTACTATTATAGATAAAAATAATTATATAAAATTATTTTACTTTTTATTCCCTCTTTGAACCCACCGCAAAGCACAATCGAAGTATGCTTATCCCTCATCCAAAGTTGAGCCTTTCCAACTTTTGTTTGTTGTTCTAGTAATTGTAATTTGGGTATACAGTGGTTGATACTGGATTTTATTAAATTTCTTCTTCTCTTTTGAATTAAATCTCTTTAGAATTCAATTCATAAAATAATAAAATAAAAAATAATCTCCTTATAATTTAAATATTTTTCAATTCTCTCGTTGGAATGATGCAATTTGTTTCAAACAAAAATTTGAAGCATCCTAAAATTTTGAGATCCAAGTGATAGCAAATTAATTTAATTCGTGGTGTACTCTAAATTTTTGAATTAAAAAAAAAAGCACTTTTCGGTTATAAAAAAATAGCCAAATTGCAGTGCACCTGCGCAGGAAGAAACAGAGGCTGCGATTATACATTTTTATTATTTAACTCGATCAGGAAAAAAGAAAATAGAAAAGAACTCTCATTGTTTTTCCTGTAAACTATGTTATAAAGAGGTTTTAGTTTAAAGAGGGATATATTAGGTATTTAGGTGAGTTTATAGAGTAAATTTTAAAAATTTTAACTTTAGTAATGGATTTAATAAACAATTGGGTTCAGAAAGTATTTTAGTGGGTTTAAATAACCCTACCATTTCTCTAATTATTTTTAAGCAAAATTTATCACGCAATTGCCGTTTACATGATTTTTTCTTCTTTTGATTTGATATTATGAAAACCTAAAGAAATCATTACATGGTTTCTTGTTCGTATTAGAATAATAAAAAAAAAAGTAGGTGATGAACCACACCAAAAAAAAATTAAATTAAATTCTCCTCAATCTAACCCAAATTATCAAGTAATAAAAAACCAATTAAAATCGCTTCTAAGGACTTTGGATTGCATATCAAATTATACAGTTGCTTGAGATTACAACAAAGGGCAAAGATAGAAAAGTATTCTCAAATTATATTTAGGTTTGAGAATTGTGAGGAATGCAAAAATTAAAGATGGCAACTACAACATTTTACGTGCGAATACAATTAGCTCGGTAAGTTGTGTTGGGATAAAATTAGCTTGATGATTCGGAATCTCGTTATTCACATGGAGATAGCAGCTAAATTTTGTGCAGTAACAGCGATCATGGGGAGTGATTGCAAGATTTTAAAAAATCCCATCACTATAATCAAACTCAGCCACAAAGATATAATAGCGTTAAGTTCTAATGAAATTCGGGAATCTGAATTTTTGAAAGAAAGTTAACCAGTCAAAGTTGATTGGTAAGATGAATCCCTCTCGGATTCATCTTAAGCATTTGATTTAAACAATCAATTCGTCTTATATCATGGGAGAAATGAATCGAGGCATTTGACGTTTTCGAGTGTATAGAATTTAGCCGATAACAATTTGTCCAGAAAAATTCTTTCAAGCAGCCAACTACAAAACTTTGATGCATCCTATACTAGCATGGATGTCCTATTTGCTATTGAAATGCTATAACTTTCAACTCTGTAGAAAAAAAAAATGTAATTATGAAATATAAGTTGATAATCTATAGTAAATACAACTTCTAAATAATAATTTTGACAAAAAAAAGTAAAGATATTATAGGTTTTTCATAATACAAGTATAAGAACAAAACTTAATTTTCAAGTTATAACAGTTAGTGTTTACTAAACACTTTAAAGTTATAGTATTTAAACTGCAACTGTCCAGCCTCAATATCAATCAAAACCTTAATTAGTAGTAGACTATGACGGGCTAGTAATCTTTTCTTCTAAATCCACCATATTTACTCTGTTTTCTACATCCATAGGCAGCAACGAAACCAGATAGCACAAGAAGTTAGCTTGTTTTGCTCTGCATATAAAAGCAATGAGCTTTTGAAGGCATTCAGAAACAAAGATGAAGATGAATGATATCTTCTCTTTGAATTTATATGGTCATATTTGTGAAAATGTCCTCATCAAATCTCATGTACTAAAAAATACACATGTTGATACAACCTTCCACATTCAGTTGGATCAACCTGAATGTTTACAAGAAGGGCAGCCCATCGATGAGTCCAATTATGAGCAGCCCATGAAGGAAGCCACATTACATGTTGAGGAAGAAGCAACTCTAATGAACAGTACACAGGCACACGAGTGAGAAGACCCCTGGATGGTTGAAAGATTATGTCGTGTAGTGAAATTGATAGAGCTCTATATTTGCTGGGAGGTGTATCACATGTACATGACACGAATCCAACAATGTTCATTCCAATGCGTTTTCTTCATAGATTCTCTTTTGTGTTTCTAATTCACAATTCAAAATAATCAAACAATTGATACATAGGCTTAATAAATTCCAGTGCGACAATCAAGGAAACTCCTTTACCTCTCTGCTAATCTTGCTGGGATTACTTAACACCTAAATGCCTCCAAGCAATAATTATGCAACACAAACACAAACAAGACTTTCTCGAAAGTCGAAACCAGTTGAATTGTCAAAAGGAAATTTCCACGCCAAATTAAAGAACCTCTAATTCATAATCATAAATGGACCAATTGCCTAGGCCTTCTCCCTTCGTGGATCTTTAAGTCAAGCCTGTTTGTTTCCCAAAAGTCATTTTCTTTCAGACCAAATAATTTTTGTAGCTCAAGCAGTACCAGCTTACGCCATGAGCGTGTTCAAAATACCTCTAGGATTGTGCAATGACATCCAAAGAGCAATGGCACGATTTTGGTGGGGATCCAAGGAAGACAAGAAGGGAATTCATTGGGGAAAATGGGAGAAATTGAGCTATGCCAAAATCAGAGGGGGGTTGGGCTTCAGGGATGTTTCATGCTTTAATCAAGCTCTTTTAGCAAAACAAGGCTGGAGATTACTGCAAAATCCAGAGTCCTTGGTGGCTAAGGTGATAAAAGCTAGATACTACAAGAACACAGACTTTTTAAATGCTAAAGTAGGCTCAAGTCCATCGTTTATTTGGAGGAGCATTTTATGAGGGAGACAGGTGCTGCAAAAGGGTACGAGGTGGAGGATAGAAAATGGAGAGAAAATACAAATTCAAGCGAGCAACTGGATACCTAGGCCAACAACTTTTAAGCCAATTGTTGAACCCTCTCTGCCTACAGGAGCTAAAGTTTCAGAACTCATCCTTCCAAATCAGCAGTGGAACGAAAGTATGATCAACCAAAGCTTTGCAAGGATGGATGCTGACATTATTAAGAGTATTCTTTTACCGAGAACCCCCCAAGAAGATGAGATAATCTGGCACTATGATAAGAAAGGCTTGTACTCAGTAAAAAGTGGTTATCAATTAGCGCTCAAGATTAAGTTTCCCGAACCACCAACAAGTTCTGCAGGAGCTTCTCAGGAGTGGCAGAACCTATGGAAACTGAACTTGCCAGGAAAAATTAAAATTTTTGTGTGGAAAGCAGCCAAAAATTTCCTTCCAACAGCCGAAAACCTTTGGAGGAGGAAAATACTGCAGGAACCAATCTGTACAATCTGCAAAGAGGGAAGAGAAGACGTATTCCATGCTCTTATGGAATGCAAATTGGCTAGGAAAATATGGAGATGCACTGATATGGAGGCTGCAGTACAGTCAATAAGGAGGGATGATATGCTGAGTACTATGCACAGTCTAATGAGGAAGGGGGCCAAGTCTGAGATTGATTATGTTGCATCTATCTGGTGGGCGACCTGGCACGCAAGGAACAAATTGCTCTTTGAGGGGAAAAAGCCAAATCCAAGGGAGACAGTGGCCAAGGCCAAAGCAATTGTGGTCGCGTATCAGTCAATGCAATTTAAAGAGCAAGATAGTCCAAGAAGCATAAAGGAAAAGGAGGCGCAAAGATGGAATCGACCACCTAGTTCCAAGCTGAAAATCAATGTTGATGCGGCGGTGCATGCAGAGAGTCAAATGGCAGGCTTAGGGGCTGTGATCAGAAACTCGCAAGGCCAAGTGGTAGTTGCAGCTGTGAAAAGCATTAATTTTCAAGGAGATGTCTCGATAGCAGAAGCCAAAGCTGTCCAATGGGGAATGGAGGTGGCAAGCAAAGCTAGCTTCACAAATGTGATTGTCGAAACTGATTGCAGCATGGTGGCTGACTTAGCCAACAACAAAGTCAGCAACAAAACAGAGATATGGTGGACGATAGCAGAAATTCAAAGCAGCAGGCAAGACTTCCAATCGATAGATTTCCAGCATGTACCAAGACAATGTAATACTAGTGCTCACTCTCTAGTCAAAAGAGCTTTAAAAAGCTCAGGTTCTGTCATCTGGCGGGATGAATTCCCAGCCGATGTTTTGTGCTTGTTTGATGGCTTCTTTTAAATGAAAGATCTACTTTATTCTCAAAAAAAAAAAAATAATTTTTGTACTGACTGGGGCTACGCAGATCCTGCATTTTCTACCACTGCAAAACCTTTTAAGGCCTTGCAAAATGTTGAAACCGCATTTTAGAATGCGTGGACGACATATGTTACACATGTCATTTATGTTTATGTATCATGAACAAAGTATAATACATACTAGATAATTATAATCACATAATCAGAGAATATGAATTGGATATGAATATTACAGTTCATAAATCCTTTCAGAAAAAAATTAAAAGCTGCATAATTAGTGGTATTTCAAAAAACATATGGCTGACAATGTAATTGTCACTGTTTCCACTTACCACAAATTCAAAGGGACGTCTGCTTCAAGCAAATATATATAATATACAAAGTTTCTTTCACATATTTAATACTTTCCCTCCTGCGCCTAATCATCAAAATGTGTTAAAAAAGTCAAGAAATGGCTTAGGCTCAAGGAATTTTAGAGCAACACTTGAAAATGATATAGTAAACTTCATTATCGCTGAGATGATCTCCCTACGATTCTCCACACCTTTCCAACCAACTAACCCTCAATTTCTGCAATACATGTCCATTCTTTAGAAGAAATCTCACCAGCTCAAGTACATTCTCATTACCGCTAAAATCAATTAACTCAACTGTCTTGAGATGACATGTCAAACACAAAATGACCTTGTCAGGTATTTCCCAATCATCATAGTATTCGTCCTGTCAAGAGAAAACAGACAAGACTATACGTAAGTAATGCAACGAAATAAATATTAAGAAGAATAATAGCAAATAATAGGGTAATAATATAAGACTAAGAGAAAAGGGAAATATTTTTAACTTGCAAAACAAAAAACTCACATCTGCTATTTCTTGTAACAACAAAAGAGACCATCAAGATTAACTTCTACTATTAAGCTCTAAGGAATAAATTAAGATAACATATCATACCTACTCTGAAAGTATTGTCTTAAATTAAAGCAAGCTGCAAGCCTAGTGACACTTTAACAAGATTGAACTTTTAGTACATAGTTGAGAGATATGATAAAATAAATGGGTAGAAGAATGTGTGCTAACAAATCAAATAAATTTAGGCGTTGAGATTACCAAATCAAAATATATTGTAAGAACTTCAAGATTTGGAGAGCGGTTGAGCAGTCTAATTATTAATGGCACAGTCCATTCGGCTGTTGTCACACAAAGTATTAAAGACTTCAAATTATTGAATGAAGCAGAAAAATAGGATCGCTGTTCAAGTATAGCCTTCAGAAACTGGAGGAACCACAAAAGAAATGAAAAGAGTAATCAGAAGTCAATGGAAGTGTAATTAACTAAACACAAAATCTAACTATTGATGATATCTATAAACTCAAGTCAATCAGTTGGTCCCTTTCTAGATGTCAAGAACAAATTGATTATTTAGACTAATGTGGCATCATTCAATGTCATCATGGCTTAGAAAAGCATATTCAGATCAATTGAAGTTCACCACAGCAGGGAATGAGTCATTTCATGAAAAAAGAAAAAAGATAGCAGTAAACAAGTTCTAATAAAGTCATTCTTTAGCACAATGAAAATATAAAAATATACCTGGTAAAGAGTACACGACAATTTCAGAACTTTAACATCACGAAGTCCATTGAGGATTTTAGACATGCGAAGAAAAATTTCTTTAGCCTCCATGTACTCCCCGATAGTTTCCAAGAAAATGAAAGCATTTTGTAAAGAGTTTAAGCTCTCCAAGGTGAAGTCAGGTAAGAGTGGAGCAAAAATATTGAAAGACTCAAGATTTGAGCAAGCAATCTTAAGCTTGTAGTTGTCCAATTCATCACCACCAAACTCAATGCGCTCAAGTGTCAAAGACTTCAAACTATTGGAAGAAATGTCAAGAATCTTCAAATCAGGAAAACAACATGAATCCATTTTCAAATTCTCAAGAAGGGGAGAACTTGAAATAAGTTTAAGAAAAAACTATGGTCCAATAACTTGACATTCTTTAAATCAAGCGACTTGAGCCGACTAAAACCAACACAAGTAGGTGGTAACTTTAAAACACACCTGTCAATCTCGCGACCAAAATGTAACTTCAGTGCCTCCAATGACTCACAAATTACCTTACAGCTGCGCAAACCTTTTGGTTCACTTAATAAAAACTCATCTACGGTCAGATACTTTAAACTGGTTGTTGAAATATCAAGACTCTCGAAATTGTGGAAAAAACACTCTTTCATATACAAGTTCTCAAGGAGGGGACAACTTGAAAGAAACTCACGGAACAAGTTATAATCCAATACCTCAACATGTTGTAAATCAAGAGACTTTAGCCGGCTAAAGCCAACACAGGTAGGCAGATTTAAGACACCCTGGTGCTCTCGGTTGCCAAAATCTAACTTCAATGACACCAATGACTCACAAGTTACAAGGGAACGGGGCAACTTAATGGGCTCGTTTGAAATTATATCAAGATCAAGAACTTGCACGTTTCATCGTGCCACAACAGCAATCCATCTGTAAAATGTATAATCATCGACGCGATTCAAGCAAGAAAGACGAAATCTATGAATACTAACGGAACCATTTTGAAACAACAATACCCAGTTGACAAAATCTTTGAACTTTTCATTGGTTGTTTGAAGTGACCATCTTTCTAGCGGATTTGAACAAATATTGTGAACATTGAAGTTCAAGTAAGGAATTGAAAGCCACAAGTACCTCCATTTTCGCGAAACAGCACTCGCTCTAACAACATCAATTGTCTCCAGGAATGAGAAGATATGATGGATAATGGGCTCTGGAAGATTGCTGAGTCTGTCACCATCTTCGCCGCCAACATTATAACATACGCCGCATGTCAATTTTGAAATTATAGGGCTTCTTTGAAGATAATTTTCCATTGATTTGAATTAAAATTTGGGAGGTGTTCTGGTCAGGTTTCTATGTCGCGGATGATTATTTAGGGGTTGAATTGAAGACTTATCCCCTCAAGTAAAAGAGATTTGAGCTCCGACCGAGAAATTTGCACGGCTGGGAAATGAATGATTTTCTTTTCCCGCTACTTTTTAATCTGATGAGAGTGGGCCTCAGCGATACCTAGTCGGCCCGCCCAATAAGAAGAAGACAGCATAACCGTATAAGACTACAATAATAGCTCTTTCATAAAGAAAACTGTAAATGAAGTTATAAAATTTCGTAAATGAACAGGCAACGGTAAGCTTCACAATACAATTTCAAAACGAGAAGTTTCATTTTCCCATGGGGTGAAGCAACCATAAAACTAGTAGAAGATTTGATGATTTGCAGGGTATACTCTGTTTTGGGCCCTCTTGAACTGATGAGTTGAAGCAAGTAGAAACGAAAGCGAATCAAGCAAAACAGAACCTACCGGAGGGGCTAAGGAGCAGGCATGTTAAGTGGTTGAAGAAATTCTGGAATAGCAAAAAGTCAAGTCGAATTCGCAGCCTTTGTTGTATTATGATTGTCAAGGTCTGTGTAGCCCTGATCGTACAATTGTGAAAATCTGTTATTCCTTTAGCTGCGCGTTTAGCTAGAGGCATTCAAATTGCAATTGCACCGGCCTTTCTTTATGAAGATTTGACTGCGTTTATAGAAAATCTCGTGTCTCTGACGGATTTAATGGTTGTAAAGAGTGAAGATCGTGAATTAAACACTAATATCGCCTCACCGTCGTCGCCAAGCTTAGAATTGAAGAATGAAGCTAATGATTCCCCTGCTCCTCCAGGTTTTCCTCCCAAATCCAATTTGGAAGTTGCAAGTGATTTTGGTGATCAAGATAATCTGACCGTTGCAGAAAAATGATCGTTTAAGGGATGAACAGGTTTTTACGCTGAAAAAGTTGTGTAGTCAATTTAGCCATTCCTTTTAGCTTTAGCCAGCTCTAAAGCTATACAGCGCGCACGTGCAATATTTAAATTGTAAGCTGACTAATAACATCTGACAATTTATTTCATAACACTGGCGAAATAATTTTTAAATAATATAGTTATTTCTCTTATAATTAGCATAAATATAAAATTTTGATAGTACAAAATTGTCACAAAGTTAATTTTTGAAGGATAATTTATTATCTTTTTTTAATTAATTATTTTAGTGTAAAAGTATAAGCTACAATATTTACTAGATTTTTAAGACAAATTATATAATTTAGTTGGTATCAATACAATTTAATCTTTTATTTTCATTCTAAAAATTTATTGCTCTTTTATTGTTGAATTTTAGAATTCATAACGGATTTAGAGCAGATTTAAATTTTTATTTTGAGATTTGGAGCAGACATAGATGCTTATTCCTTTTTTAAATTCGGATATGAAGCAAAAAATATGGATCCATAATGGATTTAGGCAGATAAAAATTTAGATTTTTACTATGAAGCTACATTTGGAACAAATAGATTTAACCCATATCTGACCTATTGTTATCCCTAAGTTAATCTCAAAGAGTGTGAGAGTGTTCAAGCTATTAAACCTCAGACAAAATTGGTGAAAAAGATTATGCAGAATCAACCAGTTTAAGATTGGATTGGAGACAACAATGGAATTTCAACTGATAGTAGAAAATTCAACTCGTGATATGGTGAGGATGTGGGGAAGCGATTTAGATGGGAACATTAATGACAATGATAAAAGCGGTGAGCACGTTGTTGCCTTATTCTGAAGTTCGTGAGTTGGGGGGGGCCTTCCCATTTATTGTGAGGATATCTTTTTAAATTTTTTAAGAATGATGATATTTGACCTATTTATTATATCTCACCAACCTTCACTCTTTAGTTAATCCTATTAAAAATTTTAAATTAATCTTCATTTCTTAACATGCCTTGTCTAATCCTAAATTTACCTTTATTATAATTTTTATTTTTTTTTCCAAAGATCCACTATATAAAACTTATAAAAATCTATTTTAAAATTTAAAAAAATCTCAAAATCACTATAATCTCTATTTTTCTTTTCAAATATTTTATCCATGGTTGCTATAATTATAAAAGAAGATTTGATACTTCTTCATTATCTTCTATTGAGTACTGTAAATTAATTTCTTCCATAATTACAAAAGTAGAGTATACACCAGGATAAAATCTTGTTTAGTCCTTATATTATGAAGTTAGTATCCATTTAGTCCCTATATTTTTAAAAACATCTCAAAACGTCCCTGCTGCTAAATATTGACACTCATGCCATTATTTATTATTCTTTTTAACTTGCTTTTATAATATTACACTCTTACAATATTATTTCTTTTTTGGATATTAATAAAAAAATAGATTATCAAATTAAACTCAAAAATAAAATAAAATATATATTAATTTTTGTGGAAGCTCACGTAACACGTATGTCTAAAAAATTAATATTGTAAAAAATTTAATTATCAATTTTTTTAGAAAAATTAATATTTTAACTCAGGAGAGTGTTTCACAAAAATTAATATATATTTTATTTTATTTTTTGGTGTTAAACTGATAATTTATTTTTTCTTTTTAATAATGTCTAAAAAAATTATTATAATAGGGTAATATTTTGAAAATAAGTTAAAAGGGACAAAATATAATGACAAGAGTGTCAATAATTTAATGCTAGGGATGGTTTGATGTATTTTTAAAAATATAGGGATTAAACAGACACTAACTTCAAAAGTTAAGGACTAAATGAGCTTTTACCCGTATACAATATTTGAGAAGAGATATAATTTAAAAAGTTAAAAGGAATTAAGGTTTATGAAATTAGATTAGCCAAATTAGAAATTAATAGAAATAATCATGCGGGAACACTAAAAAACTATTTTCCATTTTAAGTCATTTTATACAAAGATAAAATAGTTAGTTTATTAGTTAAAAAGTGATTGGTGGGGGTTGGTGAGATATAATGGAAGGTCAAACATCACAACTCAATGTTTAAATTGGGCATATGCTTCACCTATGCATTTATAGGCTGAGCTATTTTTTAAAAGTTAGGATTTTTTCATGATCTGAGCATGTATTGAGCAAATAAGTAATTTTCTTGACCTGAACATGTCATGAGTAAATAACTCAATTATTGATTGGTTGTTAATAAATAAACAAATAGAAGAAGTTAAATCTTACCCATACACTACTAATAAAAGACACATGATAAAAAATTCTTAAAAGTTCAGTAGTGTTCAAATCAGGAGAAGATCGTGTTCTATTTTTTAATGGTTGTAATGTGTACATGTTAATACTCGCCCAAAAAAAAAAAAGAAAAACAAAATTCTCGGCTATCCATGTATTTATCTTGTCAATGAAGCTGGAAAATTATTAGAAGACCCTTCTGCTTTTGTATGTCGAAAGCATTGTTAAGCTTTATCACGCCACTCAATTAATGAGTTTTTAAGTATTATCGAACATTAATTTCTATTTGATGAACCAGATGCATAAACGACACAGCTCCAAATATGTTAGTTGGCAAAAAGGCCAGTCCAGAAGCATTTGTACCTCCATCCTCTGCTGATAAATAAGGGGCCAGTTTTACACACCAAAAGCCCACCATAAAATGCTTTGTGGGATTCGACTGGAAAATTGATTTCCAGAGAAATAAATGGACTCAAATGTTGTCACTGCACAAATGTATTTTTCCATAATCCTGTTCTCATGTGCATTATGGCCTAAAATACCTACTAGTATATGGATCATAATGTTTTGTTCTTCATTTTATTCCCAAAAGTCCAAAACTCTTTTAATAAATCTGGAATTTCCCCATAGATTTTTTTTTTTTAAAGAGAGACTTAAACTCCTTCATGGGTGATGATGTATTTCCAAAATCACATATAATTTTAAGACAATTATCCATTAACTACATATTTTTTTAATTTTCTTAAGAATACACTTTTTTTTTGGCAGAATTTCAGTTAAAATTACATTTTGTTAAACCCATCCACTTCCATCTTCACTCAAGTAAGAGAATTAACAGAAAATTAGTTATATGATTTTTTTGCCCTTAAATGTAAAAGTGCCGTCTTTTTTCCTAAATAAATGCCCCAAAAAAAAATTGAAACTTAATTTACTCTGAACTTGAAGCCAAACCCATAAGAAAGGAATCATCATCAGTAGATCTCTAACAAGAAGGGCAAAATTAAGCAAAAGTAACAAAAGAAGCTGCTAAATCTTCCAGCACCCGCAAACTGGAATTTTCATTTAATAAAATACTGCGATTCTAGGATTTATTCTCTCTCACTTCACTTCCTCAATTATTGCAGCATCCAACAATAGTGCAAGCTCAATCAGCCCTAATTTAGCTCCAAGTTCAAATTGAAAAAATAAAGTTTTGGGGGAAAAAAAATCCATAAAAATTTCATTCAGTACCCTAAAAAATATTGCTGCATATTTATAATTTATTCATCACTGGGGACCTAATAAAAGAAAAATCTTTCAAAAGAGGAAAATAAACATTTCATTTTCGATATGGCCACTGATAGCACCAGCACTCTCAATGGTCTACTTACGACATTAGAGGAGTGCCCGCTATCGTTCCCACCGTTGTTGAGTTACAGTGACGATGTTCACCGTGAGTGTAGTGATTATGGCTTGTACGAACCGCGATGAGGTGTCTGCTTTTTATTGGGTCCACAATGGAACGTAAGGCCCACTCTCATCAGAGAAATAAGAAGCGCGAAAATCATTTATTTTCCCGCCGTAATAGATTCTCACGCTAATTTTTCAATTGAAACCCCCAAATCCACCTCTCAAGATACAAACCTAACCAGAAACCCCATAAATTTATTAATTCAATTCAATGGAAAATGCTCTTCGAAAAAACCCTAAAATTCTGAAATTCGCAGTGTGTTCTGATATTGGCGGCGATTGCCAAGGTGGCGATAGATCGAGCAATCTTCCAGAGCCCATTATCCATCACATATTCTCGTTCCTGGAGACAATTAATGTTGTGAGAGCAAGCACTGTTTCGCGAAGATGGAGGTACTTCTGGCTTTCGATTCCGTACTTGAACTTCAATATTCACAATATTTGGTCAAATCCGCTAGAAAGATAGGCGCTTCAGACAACCAATGAAAAGTTCAAAGATTTTGTCAACTGGGTATTGTTGTCTCAAAACGGGTCCACTAATATTCAAAGATTTCTTCTTTCGTGCTTCAATAGTGTCGATGATTATACACTTTACAGATGGTTAAATGCCGTGGCACAACGAAATGTGCAAGTACTTGATTTGGATATTATTTCAGAAGAACCAATCAAGTTGCCCCGTTGCCTTGTTACTTGTGAGTCATTGGTGTCATTGAAGTTAAATTTTGGCAACCGAGAGCACCAGGGTGTCTTAAATCTGCCTACTTGTGCTGGATTTAGCCGGCTAAAGTCTCTTGATTTACAACATGTTGAGGTATTGGATTATAACTTGTTCCGTAAGTTTCTTTCAAGCTGTCCTCTCCTTGAGAATTTGTATATGAAAGAGTGTTTTTTCCGTGATTTCAAGATTCTTGATATTTCAACAACCAGTTTAAAGTATCTGACCATAGATGAGTTCTTATTAAGTGAACCAAAAGGTTTGCGCAGCTGTGAGGTAATCTGTGAGTCATTGGAGGCACTGAAGTTACATTTTGGTTGGGGGATTGACAAGTATGTTTTAAAGCCACCACCTACTTCTGTTGGTTTTAGTCGGCTCAAATCTCTTGATTTGAAACATGTTGAGTTCTTGGACCATAGTTTCTTTCTTAAACTTATTTCAAGCTCTCCCTTCCTTGAGAATTTGATTATGGATTCATGTCGTTTTCCTGATTTGAGGATTCTTGACATTTCTTCTGCTAGTTTGAAGTCTTTGACACTTGATCGCATCGAGTTTGGTGGTGATGAATTGGGGAGCTACAAGCTTAAGATTGCTTGCCCAAATCTTGTGTCTTTCAAAATTTTTGCTCTACTATTACCTGACTTCAACTTGGAGGGCTTAAACTCTTTACAAAATGCTTTTGTTTTCTTGGAAACTATCGGGGAGCACATGGAGGATATAGAGATTTGTCATCGTTTGTCCAAAATCCTTAATGGACTTTGTGGAGTTGAAGTTCTAAAACTATCGTGTACTCTTTACGAGGTATGTTTTCATATTTTTCATTGTGCTGTAACATGACTTCATTAGTACTTGTCTACAGCTTTAATTTTTTCAATCTTTTTCATTAAATGACTTGTTATCTGCTCTATAAACATCAATTGAACTCAATATACTTTTGTAAGCCATAATGACATTATATGATGATGCCACATTAATCTGAATAATCAGTTTGTTCTTAATATCAAGAATTGGACCAATTGGTATGTGACTCGAATTTGCAGAAATCATCGGTAGTTAGGTTTTCTCTTTAATTATTGCATTTCCTCTGACCTATGTTTACTCTTTTGATTTTTTCTTTTTTTGTGGATCTCTAGATTCTGAACGCTTCACTTGAAGAAGGATCATATTTTTCTGCTTCATTCAATAATTTGAAGTCTTTAATACTTTGCGTGACTATGGCTGAATGGACCGTGCCGTTAATAATTAGATTGCTCAACCGCTCTCCAAACCTTGAAGCTCTTACAATATATTTTGATGCGGTAATCTCAACACCTAAGTTTGTTCATTTGTTAGACACAGTTTCTCCTACCCACTTATTTTATCATAAATCTCATCTATGTACTAGGAGTTTAATCTTTTTAAATTGTCACCAGGCTTGCTTTCAATTAATACAATACTTTCAAAGTAGGTCTGATAAAGCGTGATGGTAAAAGTTAATCTTGATGCTCTTTTGTTGTGTTACCATAACAAGAAAGGGCATATGTGCAATGGCATAGCCTGACCTTAAACCGAGTGAGGGTAAATTTAATTTACTTAGAAGAATTTGATTTTACTTATTGTTTGCAATGCATTTTGGATTTAACATACTCATCTATTGTGAGTTTGAGTCTTTGAGCCTACTTTTTTGTATATTATTTAAAGCCGGCTGGAACAAATAAAAATTGAATTGGAGCAAATAATTTTTTTGTTGAAATTAAAAAGAAATGGTTTCTTAAAAAAAATTAGACTCAGCAGGGTGGCTCCGCCAACTGAGAATATTATGTTTTGCCAATTAAGATGATTTACCTTTTAATACTTAAGTCTTATCTTACCCTATTATTTGCTTTAAAAAATTATTGTTGTTCAGATTTATTTCCTTGCATTACTTACCTACATCCTATCCATTTTCTCTTTACAGGATGAATACTTTGATGAGTGGAAAATATCTAACAAGGCTATTTTGTGTTTGACATGTCATCTCAAGACGGTTGATTTAGTTGAATTTAAAGGTCATGAATATGAACTTGAGTTGGTGAGATTTCTTCTAAAGAATGGACACGTGTTACAAAAATTGAGGATTAGTTGGTTGGAAGATGTCTACAATCGTAGGGAGATCATCTCGAGGATAATGAAGTTTCCGAGATCATCTTCGAGTGTTATACTGAAATTCCTTCAGCCTAAATCATCTTTTGACTTCTGTGAAATATTAAGATGATTGACTTATGATGGAAATATGATATATGTGAGAGTAACTTTGTTTGTCATCTATATTTGATTTGCTTGAAGCGAACATTCTTTTGGATTTGTGGAAAGTGGAAACAGAGCCAGTTACAAGGACAGCAATGTATTTTGCTTCAAAATACCATCCAATTATGCAGCTTTTCAGTTTTCTGTTGTCCAATTCTGAAAGGGTTTATGAATTATGATATTAATATTTATTTCAAATTGTTGTCGATTTGCACTCTAATTGTATGTTATACAACTGTGATCTGGTATGATATTATACTTTTCATAACATACAGAATAAATAAAATGCTTTTTTTGAGAAAAGGAAAGTAACAGGCCTTACTGCCTTAAAGATCCACGAAAGGAGAACAAGAGTACAAGACAACTATTCGTTTGAAGTAGGCAATTCGTCCATTTATAAAATCCCCAAAATTAGGGTTTTTTAATTTGGCGGGAAAATTTCCCCCCACCGTATTCATTTCTAACGTCGGAATTCCCAATCTCCTTTCCACTTGAAAAGTATCTATGGATGAGTAAGTGGATCCATTGATACCCCAGATCGATACGAACATAAAAACCCAAAATTCTAGTTCAATGGTAGGCGCTTTTAAGAGCACAAAAATTCCGAGATTGAGATGTGGCGGTGAAGATGTTGACAGACTCAGCAATCTTCCTGAGCCCATTATTCATCACATATTCTCGTTCCTTGGCACAATTGATGTTGTTAGAGCAAGCGCTGTTTCGCGAAAATGGAGGTGCTTCTGGCTTTCCATTCCTTACTTGAACTTCAATATTCACAATATTTGGTCAAATCCGCAGGAAAAATGGTCACTTGAAAAAATCAATGAGAAGTTCAAAGATTTTGTCAACTGGGTGTTGCTGTCTCAAAATGGGTCCATTAATATTCAAAGATTTCTTCTTTCGTGCTTCAATTGTGTCGATGATTATACACTTTACAGATGGTTAAGTGCTGTGGCACAACGAAATGTGCAAGTACTTGATTTGGATATTATTTCAGAAGAACCTATTAAGTTGCCCCTTTGTCTTGTAACTTGTGAGTCATTGGTGTCATTGAAGTTAGATTTTGGCAAAAAAGTGTACCATCAGGGTGTCTTAGAGCTGCCTACTTGTGCTGGTTTTACCCGGCTCAAGTCCCTCGATTTGCAAAAGGTTGAGTTATTGGATTCTAACTTGTTCCGTAAGTTTATTTCAAGCTGTCCACTCCTTGAAAATTTGAATATGGCGGCTTGTTTTTTCCGTGATTTCAAGATTCTTGATATTTCAACAACCAGTTTAAAGCATTTGACCATAGATGATGTTGGATTCTGTGAACCAAAAGGTTTGGCCAACTGTGAGGTAAAGCTTGCCTGCCCAAATCTTCTGTCTTTGAAATTTTCAGGCTCAGCCGAACTGGAGTTCTCCTTTGAGGGGTTAAAGTCCTTAAAAAAGGCATACATTTACTTAGATATTGACGGTGATGATGATGTTTGTTATGGTGTGAGTAAAATATTCAATGGAGTTCGCAATGCTGAAGTTCTGAAACTAAATATGGTTGTTTCCTGGGTATGAATCTATGCTCTCCTTATATGTGCTACTATTTGGTTTCTTGTTTGGTGATTTTGTTGACCGTTTACATTTGACAATGCAACTGGTTTCAATGGAGTCTAGTTTGCTTTAAATAACTGTGATCTTGTAAGCCGTTTGTGGAATTTGATATATGTTTGACATATCACTTGTGTACTATAAATATAATTAGGATGTAATTGTATCATTTGATATTTGCTAGTTGCAGACCTGTCTTTCTAATTGTGCCTATTTTCTTTTTCTATTTTTCCTACCGCCTCACTCTTTCAATTTTTCTTTTTATGAGCCTTATGTAGAACATTTGTATGCTATGAACATTGAAAGCATTAGTTGATGTTCTTAGCTCTTACCATTGCCAAGCCAACTTGTAAGCAAAACTCTTTTTTGTTGCTTACTGAGACTCAAATGTAAGTCACGACTCTTTATGAATATCATTGGTACATAGTTGAATTTTGCTTGTGATTATCTCGGAATCCCGATCCTTATGGTTTATCATTTCTTTTTATGTGCTACCTGCAGCTTCTCAATGTTGTATTTGCTAAGCCGGATTGCTTCTTCTCTCCATTGTATAATTTGAAGTCTTTAAAGCTGATTGTTGGCCCATTTGACCAGACCATACAATCAACAATCAACTTGCTCAACTGCTCTCCCAATCTTGAAGCACTTGCAATATATTTTGATTGGGTAATTTCAATACCTAGAATTATTGCTCCAGTTAGGCGTAATTAATCTTGTTTAATGTTAATTGGATTTGGCAATGTTGTGGTTCAAACTGAAGATAATACACTTATAAGCATGCGAGTACTCACATGCAAAAAATTGAGTGCCTCCTTGGGCCTATCCCATGAAGATAGCATCCTGATGATTACCACAGCTTAGGTCATGTTTGCACAGAAGAATGTGTGAACATTAGCTGAGAATTAGTTTCTTATGGAATTGGATCCATCCAATTGATCGGCTAATTTTGGAATATTTATTTTCGCCTGGTCAGCACTTGGATTTTGGAGTGTTGTTTGGCATAAAACCTGATTGGCATATAACCTGTTTTGTCAGAATGACTTCCTTACTTTTGGCATTGATATTTTATTTGTTTTCACTGTGACAGTTTAAAGATGGTGATCTCTGGAAAATACCAGATAAGGGTATTCCATGTCTGACACATCATCTCAAAACGGTTGAGATATTGGAGTTTTACGGTAACGAGAATCAACTAGAGTTGGTAAGGTTTATATTAAAGTGTGGACAAGTATTGCAGAAAATGAGCATTACCTGGGGATATTCAGGTGTTAAGTATCCCATCAAGATTAGCAGACAGGTAAAGGAGTTTCCTAGACTGTCTCCAACTGCTGCACTGGAATTTCTTGAGCCTTTTTACGAATGGTTTGATCATTTTGGGTTGTGAACAAGAAACACAAAAGAAAATATTTGAAGAAAAAACATTCTTATTCGAAAGAATGTTGTGGATTCATATTTATGCATATGTATACATGTGTTTTAGTAGTTTTCCTAATGAGAACTGGAAGAATATCGCACTGGCTGGTCCTATGTTCTGTTTTGATTGCAATTACTCACTGACAAGAATAGCCCACAGCAAAATTGAATGTAATTCAATACAGTTGAATGAGTAAAAGGTTAAAAAAAAAAAACTGTTCCGTTTATTCGACGTACAATCTAATGTCACACAATGAATAAAATTCCTCTATCTCGGAATAGGCCCCGATGAGATTATTTGCTGGGGCTAAAAAGCTTGGATCTTTAAACGGGGTCAGCTTATCCGCTACATACCAATTCCATGCCTATAACATGTCAGGATTGTTCACGCTCTGTTTTTCAACCAGAAAATCAATAAAAATTAAGAATTAAAAATGATTGAGAATTGAGCGACAAACAATAGTGGAAGAGGCAGAGGCTAATGACTAACCAGTAACGAAGTTCATGGGAGATTTCATGCTATATGGTCACTGTATCTCATTAATTAAGCCTTAAAAGTTCCACAAAACGCTGCAATGATTTTTAGCATAAATAATAAAATAGATTTTTAGCATAAATAATAAAATATTACATTCTCAAGCTTCAAAATAGTACGCTGAGTTATATTGAGGGCTAAATATTAAAGTGATCCTCACTTATTGAATCGATTCTATTATTATTTAATTAATTTCGTGAACTTTCACATATCAAGGGAAAGAGAATAGGAATAGAACTAGAATGAAATATAAGAAAAAAGCTGTCCATTAATTTCATTCTCGAATCTCCATTTGTTGGACAAGATACATGAAAAGACACAGCTGTAAATATATTACATAAAATAGTCCAGTCAAGCAACATTTCTTACAAACATCCTAATTTGGCAATAATGCGATCCAAGAAATGACAATATTTGTACCTCCATCTTCTGTTGATCAACAAAGGGCCAATTACACACCAAAATCCCACCACAAATCCAAATGCCGTGCTCACATATAACCAATAGCCCATTTCGTCTTCATCTTCACCGCCATTTTCATTTTCAGCTGGTATCGGAACATTCTGATCTGTGCAATTCTTGGGAAGTGGAGCGCCACAAAGATTGTTTCCAGCAAAACAGGACGCGTTAAAGCCTTGCAGTTGAGTGCCCAAAGGAATTTTTCCGGTCAAGTTGTTATCAGACAAGTTCAAGTGACTCAGAAACGTCAAACTTGAAATGCTTTGTGGGATTCGACCAGAAAGAAGGTTTCCAGAGAAATCAATGGACTCCAATGACCTCATGGCGCCCACGTTCTCAGGAATTTTTCCAGTAAGAAAATTGTGTGACAAATTCAGTGATTGCAATGCTACAAGATTTGTCATTTCTTCCGGAATGTCTCCTGAAAGATTATTTCCAGACAGATCCATACATCTTACCAATTTAAGCATGGTATTATACTCCAGCTCTCTTCCTTTCATCACGACCAATACATTCTCGATGAACCTAATGATAAAGTGAATACTAAAGGTATAATATTCTAAATCAGTCTCCATAGAATTGCTCTGGTTCATCATGGCTGTGACGTTATTGATACATCTCGGTATAGTTCCAGAAAAATTATTATGAGAGAGGTCTAAGATATGTAGAGAAGTTAGACGACAAAGCTCGGCTGGTATATGGCCGTGGAATTTGTTTGTTCGAAGGCGGAGGATCATTATTAAAAGCTTTTCTCCAATCCATGCTGGAATATTTCAAGAGAACCCATTTTCACCAATGTCAAAGACTACTAACTTTGCACAATTTTGAAGTGATGCAGGTATTGGCCCAGAAAGATTGTTGTGGTCAAGCTGCAACGAGTGGAGCGAAGTTAAACTTCCCATTGAGGCTGGAAGGGCACCAGTAAACGCATTGTTACCTAACTTCAGGACCGACAAATGTTGCAAATTCATCCAACAATCAGGTAATTCTCCAGACAAAGAATTGTTCGCAAGGATGAGAAATTCCATCGAATGCTTCGCTTCATTTCTCTCAGAACACAAGAAATGGAACAGGGATCCAGCTAAAGCATTGTTGGACAAATCAAGTAAACGTATGTTGAAGGGAATAAAAGGTATTGGACCAGATAAACTATTCGAGTTCAAGTCAACAGACTCCAGTTGAGTAGCCTCAGATAAACTAGGAATTTCCCCGTAGATATGGTTGTGAGAGAGATTGAAATGCTTTAATCTACGGGGTATAGATTTAAAAAACCTACTGGGTATGGTACCTAAAATTCCTGAGTTGGACATATCTAGATAAAGCAAATGCTCTAGTGAATTAATCCAAGATGGAAACTGAGGGCCTAAATTACAAGAACCTAAGTCTAGTGATTTGATCTTTTTAAAAGGAGGAACCCAGTCAGGACTGACTTTGAGAGTTAATGAATTTCCAGAAACATAAAAAGCTAACAAACTTGTGAGATTGGCAAAATGAATTTCAGAAAGAGTTCCGTTCAATTTGTTATTTGAAAGACTGACAGCTTGCAAGGATGAAAGTTTTCCCAGAGAAGATGGAATATGACCAGAAATCATGTTGTCACCCAGTAAAAGACCTTGTAGACTTTTAAATTGCCCAAGTTCATTGATCAGTTGATTCGAGAGTTTATTATCGCGTAAGTCAACAATCTCTATCACATCTGAAACACATCCTGAGAAAATATCTATGATTTGGGATATGTCTTGACTCAACTTGACACCTATTATAGAGATTGACCTCAAGTTACAAAGTCTTGCAATTGAGGTTGGAATTTTCCCTTGAACTTCACTGTAATCGAGATTGAGTGATTTGATAGTACTACTCAAATTTCCTACAACGCTAGAAATCTGGCCTTCTAATCTATTGCCACGAAGTGAAAGGTACTCAAGACGGGTGAATTTATGCAACCAGGTGGGAATCGAAGAAATGAAATTGTTGGAACGCAAATCAAGATGTTCAAGAGAAGTCAAGTTTTGAAGTCCATCAGGGATTGGACCTCCAAAGGAATTAAAACCTAGATCAAGAAAGATTAAGATAGTGTTTACTTTCTGGAGTGGGAGTGTAGAGTGTGGATTCCTCCCACTCCAGTGTTTACTTACCTTAAAAAAGGGGGAGTGGAAGTGGGAATTTGTGGGTCCCACTTAATTTTAGAGTGGGGAGTGAGATTCCCACTCCCATGGGAGGAGGTGGGAGTGAGAATACACTCCCCCCTCTTCCCATTTTATCCTTATAAAAATAAATAAATAAATAAATAAATAATATTTAATAAAATAAATAATATCATATTTATTAAAAATAATAATTATATCATATTTATTTTATTAAATTTAATAAAATAAAAATAAATAAATATTATATTTAAATTAATAATATTAAACATTAATTTTAATAAATATTAATTAATTATTTATTTAATAATAATAAATATTTTATTCTAAAAAAATATTAATTTTGTACTATATTATCAATAATAATATTTCATTTGTGTTGCTATTATTAATAATTTTTATTCACATAATTTAAATTAAAATTAATAAAAAATTATGATTTATATAATTAAGAATATTAGTAATTATTATTAATTTATAAATATAATAAAATATTTATTTTATTTTCTAAATATATTTTTTATTAATTTTTTAATTACAAATTATAATTCTGTACATAAGGATAAAATTATAAATTAAAACAATTTACTCCCAATCCAAGACAAAGTAAACAAATAATTAGGATTCTGATTGACAATCCATACTTTCATTTAGTCTAAGTAAACACCCTACTCTCACTCCCACTCCACACTCCTAATCCAAGAATTCCCACTCCTCAGGATTCCCACTCCTCAAGATTCCCACTCCAATCCAAAAAGTAAACGCAGCATAAATGACTTAGACCAAAAACCCAACTAGGAACCAAAGTGTTATCAAACTCGTTGTAACTGAGATCAAGGGTGTAGAGAGATGAGAAATTTGCAATAGGTAGCTCGGGCAAGCTGTTATGGAGGCTGCAAGCTGACAATTTTAACACTTGTAAAGAAGGGAGCATGTTTGTCACCAAAAACCAGTCAGAGGCTGTACTGAGATCCACGCCAGTTAAATCAAGGTGCTTTAGCAAAGATAGACCAGATAACCAGGAAAAGTTTTCCAAATATAAAAAAGACAAAGGGATTTGACTACTGAGATCAAGATATTGGAGATTAGAAAGGTTCCCGAGCTGGTAAGGAATCATTCCCGTAAATTCTGCTCTGGAGAGATCAATGTGTCTTAAACTCCCCATGGAACCAAGGAATACAGGAAGCTGAGCTTTTTCAAAATTATTGTTGCTCAATTCCAAGTAAACCAAATGCTTCAGATCAAGCAGAGATGGATTTATCTTACCAATCAACTTTGACGTCTCGTCCTTATAATCTTCAAGCCAAAAAGGTTCATCATCATGCAGAAAAGGATTTCCGAGGCGGAGCTCTAGGACATGGCCTGTCGAGTCGTTGCAGACAACACCAGCCCAAGTGCAACAATTCCCATCACTCCATAAGGCCAGCCGGTTCGCGGGATCTTTGAGATCTTGCTTGAACCTTAACAGCGCTTCTCTTTCACTTTGAATACAACCAATATAAGCGCTTCCATTGCAATAGCCAATTTTGATATTTGCTAGAGCAAGCAACTCTAGTAAAAGAAGGGCAACAGCAAGTTTCATTATTGGTTTCAATAGAAAATAGAAATTCATGTGGTTGAGAGAACGCTTCAATATACAGCCTGCTATTTATAGCGTCCTTCTTGAAATATTAATTTGTAAATCTTCAAGAGCTAAGCGCTAAATATCTAGAGAGTAATTTTGGTTGGAAATTAGCTAGTGAAAAATTTATGTGGTAGAAAAATAAGTTAGTTTAATTGAGTGGTCAAAAAATAGTTAGATAAAATGCATTTGTAATGTCGGTGACGTGCACTATAAGTTGAAGCATTTGCTCAATTGTGAAAGTGTGAACCGGAAAATTTTAATAAAATAAGTTAAAGTTAAACCATAAGGGCTTTAAGTCCTATCTTTTCTCAATTCTCAACTACTTCCTCTAACCATATTCTCTTACTACGAATACTTTCTACTTTCATACCATCGCACTCTAGCTTCCTCCTCCAACAGTCCTCACGTATTTGCCTATGGTCTCTTTGATCATTACTTTGCATCTAAATTTCAAAGACAATTTTATCGCTATTGGTTCAACAAAGTAGAAAATTTTAAGTATTTTGATATTATTAGTGGCTCAAGCATAACTTTACGGTTTTTCACAAAAATAACTTTACGATTTTTCACAAAAATAATTTTACGATGCATTTACTTTTTGAATTGAGAAAACAAAATTTAGAATTGGAATAATCGACAATATTTACTTCAAAAAATAAGGTGCAGAATAAAAATCATTTAGGTGGGATCCACATCAAATTGGATTTTGGAGAGTGAGAGATTGATTCCTAAGGGGTGGGAATCAGACTCTCATTTTGAGGAGTATCGATTTTACCCATACTAAGCTTTTAGTATTACAAAACTACCATCAGTTTAAATTAAAAAATATAAATAACAAAAAATAAAGAACAGCATACCCCCAAACTCGTCGAAGCCATGAAAGCCAAACGTCGCTGTCGAAAGCACAACACCCTCATCGTCACCGTTGGTCATTGTCAATGGAGTAGCAGCTGGCCACCGATTGGCCATCACGTCAACTTTGTTTGGGCAACAACCAACAGTAGCCGTCCCGTCCCCAATAACTGCCGGTTCTGATGATGATGTTGATTATTATTATTATTTTAATGATAAAAAACATTTAATTAATTAATATTAACGTAAACATTAATATTATTATTATTAACAATAATTAATAATAATAATAATAATAATAATAATATTTTTAAACAACAACAACCATAATTGAAGCAAAATAATAATTATCACAATAGGTAATTAAGGACTTTTCAGTAATTATAACAATCTCGTAATTTTTATTTCGATTTTAAGATAAAGTAAA
>NW_006263303.1:21647644-21656634 GCF_000493195.1 Citrus x clementina | reverse complement strand
TTCTGATTCCAACCCATGTTTGATTAGTGATTAATTAATGCACAATTAATGTTGTTCCACAATGCATTCCTAATAAAAGAAAAAAAAATCATGATTTGCTTCTTTTAAGTTAATAAATTGTATAGCTTTTATTGGTTTGAGCTCACGTTTTTCACCTCATACTTCTTAATTGAATCTTGTTGGACAACATTTATCCATATATTTTACCTTTAATTTTTATTTATTAATTAATTAATTTATTTCTATTGAACAACATAATGAATTGAAGATTAGGAAATAAACTTAATTGAAGAGATCAAAATCTGAAAGAGCTAAACGCTATTGAATTTGCTGCGCAAGGATTTGAAGATCAAAGAACAAGAAGTTAAATATGAAGCCTAATCCATTATGGCATTAATAGAGTTGCACGTGTAAGACTTTTAAATTCAAATCAAAAGGGGAATCTTATAAAGCCTTTGGGCTTAAGAATTTGGCTTGGCTTCCAAAATTGATGCAGCGTCGGTCGCAAGCATTATAAAAGCAACCCTTATGTGCCCATAATTTATATATTATTTTTAACGGTTGCTTGACATAATTTTATATTAAATTAATTTTTGTTCTGTTGGCTTTTATCTTATTTTTCATTTTTCTTAGTGTAGGTATTTATAGTGAATAGAGTAATATAAGGTACTTTAGTATTTAAGTTTTATTTTGAGTTTTGATTGATGTGATATTTATTCATTAGACAATAGTTAAATAATTTTATAAATTATGAAATTTATTATTAAATAGATGAGTGACAGATGATATTAAAATTTAATTTTGAGACTAAAATATTAAGATTCTTACTTTTTTTTTCATTAGAAATATTCAAATAAAAAGAATGAACAAATTGGAGCTTAAATGAAAAATAATTACAGACTATAAAAAAAAAGAGGAAAGGAATACAAAAGTGATATAAATTAAAATTTTTATCAAAATAATTTGATCACCAATTTTGACATTGAATGTCACATGCAAAGCAATATATTTATTTTCGCAAACTATTGGCTAAAGAGTTAATAAGTGGCGGCTAAATGTGTTAATGGGATCATGTACAAAGGTTTGGGAAATTTACACTAATAGCCATAAAAATTTTGGCTTTTTCCATCTTAACCCCCCAAATAAGTTTCTATCAACATTAGCCATAAAAGAATCTTTGAGACCAAAATATCCCTCTCTCTCATCTCTCCCCCAACACTCTTGTTGTGCAAATTTTATTAAACTCGCAAGTGCACGAATCTATTGTAGTATAGATCAATGGTGACGAGTGTCGATCTCACGAGGAGGTGGATTTTGATTGTGTGTAGAATTAATTTTGTAAATGGGTGATTGGATTTGTGGTGGAAATGATTTGGAATATGCTAAATCTTAAATTAAATTGGCGAGAATAAATTCTAAAAATGAAATTGAAATGGCGAGAATAAATTGAAGAGAAATCTATTGAAATGACGTACTTGAGTATCTGGATCCGTATCAACATGCACCATGGGCTAAATATTCCTTACTAATACTGTTAGAGTGCAATTTATGCACTAGTTTTGCATTGTTTACTTCCCTTAATATCGATGTTTTGCATTTAATAATAGTGATTTACCTGTGATTTACTTTTGTAGGTGCAATTCTATTGATTGGTGATAAAATTGAGCTACAAGATGATGTTTAGGGATGATTGTTCCCTTGGAGAAATTATGAGCGGCAGAAGAACTTTGTTGATAAGGCGTGGGCGCGTGCTGTCAATTGCGGACCTGCAGTTTTTAGTTTAACGTGTTTTATATTTTTGGCTATTTTTGTAATTACGAATTTAATATTTTAGATATTAGTATTTTATTTTAAATAGAACTCTAAAAGAGAAGAGAGAGAGAGTATTTAAGGGAGGAATCAATTGTGAAAAAGGGGGGATTTTTGGATTGGAGAAAAAGAAACCCTAGATCTATTTTTTCTCTTCTCTCTATGAGGAACTAAACCCATTTTTCTGGTTGAAGGTTAATGAAGCTTTGATTCATCACTACTGTGAGATCTTTTTTGTGCTTTAATTGTTTTATTACTTTTTGGGTATTTGTTTATTCTCTGAATTATTTTCATGATTATGTTTGTTAATTAGGTAATTGGCCACTATTTTATTATCAGCTTAATCTATTGTCAATTAAAGGATTCATCGTATGAAGAATTTAATGTTTGTGACAAATAACATAGCAGAGAGTTGTGTTGTGAGAATAAACAATCTAATTTAAATGAATCATCATATGTGTTGATTAGGATTTGGGTCTCTCTGGTTTTTCAGGCTGTCAATTGATTAAATTCTATGATCGTATTTAGGGTTGTCTATTGATTAGGGAAATAACCAACGGTCGTACCTTGGTTATCGACTAGTTAAGGAGAGATTGGCTATTAGAGGGTTTCAGTAGCTATAACCGGTCTATTCATGAGTAATAATAATCTATATTTGAATCAATGATCAGTAGTCGAATCAAGCTGAGTTAATTCCTTCAACCAGAGCTTTCTCCAATTTGAATTACAACTTTAATTTGCATTCTTGTTATTTTTAATTTGATTTTTATTATTGTCAACAATTCCCCCATTTTACGTTTTACGTTTCAAAAGGATTTAAATAATTACCGATCTCTGTGGACACGACCCTGCTCAATCACTATACACAATTTATTTAGAGTAGGAATTTATTTTTGTTGGCTTCGACACCCATCAAATACCAATTAAATCATGAGGGGGGAATCCACACCTCATGAACCACACTCTAATCAATATGGTGCTAAGGGCTTATCGTGCCAAATAATAATAACCTTGTACTAGGGGGCCGGTGAAACCAATGCGGTACTAGACAAAATTAGTATTATTTGTCGACGAGAAGTCAAAACATTCACAAAAATTAGAGGAGAAGAGAAAGTAAATTTACCAAATAAAGCCCATGACACATGTTGAGACTTCACTTTCAACCCAAGCTTGAAAGAAAATTAGCCACTCATAATTGAACTAGGGGCAAAATGGGAATTTATTAAAATACGTAGAAAATACAAAATGGAGAAGGAATTACAGAAAATAAATCCCAAAAATGGATTCAGAGCTATCCAATTAAGGGGGAGAGGCCCCTTTTTATAGATACATGGAGTAAATCATGGCCATCAGATTAAAAACAGTTTGGACGCTCAGGATTGCGCCACGTCATCAGTCAACAGTACGCGGTTTGACCACGCGGATGAACAGTAACACGGTTTGACCCGGGTTGAACAGTGACGCGGTTTGGTTGAAAATAATCCTGTGTGATGCGTGTACCATACGCGAGATTTTTAGTTCACTGATATGTTGTCACGTCACCATCAACAGTACATAAGAATTTTAGTCCAACAGGATCATAACACCTCATCAGTCAATGCCACATCATCGGTCAATGCCACGTCATCGATCCGTCTATGTGAACAGTATCGTGAACAGTAACGTAGACAGTACCGTACACATGAATAGTACCGTACATGTAAATAGTGTCATTTTTCCTTTTGTGCTCCTCCTAAGGTTTTCGATCGTCCTGAGTTCAAAAGTGATGTCCGTTTTGTCATCTGATCTCTCTTTTTATTGTGAAATGACTATAATACCCCTAAAATACATCAAATACTTAATTAAAATAAAACACACGTAATTAAATCACAAGAAGGTTAAATACATAAAAGTAAGAGTTGTTAGTAAGACTTGAAATATAAAATGACGGTTTTCTCCTTTATAAATATGCATTTTCTAACACTTAACAACTCTCTTTCACCCATCTCTCCCAAACCAAAGAAACTCCCATCATCGGCGGCAACAGCAGCTCTCATCGGCGGCGGCTCCATCTCTCGTCTACCATTTACAGCCTTCAACAAAACTTAGGTTAGCCATTTTACTTATTTTCATTAATTTAAAATGAAATTTTAGAATAATAATGATTGTAGTTTGAGAATAATGGTGGTGGTGGTGGTGGTGTTTGTGGTGGTTGTTTTGGGAGTATGTTGATTTGGGGATTTGTTTTGGGTGTGAGGGCACGCGCGCGCGCGTGCGCCGTGCTGTCGCACTAAAAATTGGTGCGACAGGCGGCTGTCACACCAAATTACAATAATTTTTTTTACTTTATTTTCAAGTGAATTTATTTATTTTTGTTGTAAATGCAATGTAATAATGTTATAAATATTACAGATACATGGCGAAATCAGAATCGTTTGATATCAAAGTAGGCAAGATGTATTTTTGTTATGCCGATCACTTTCCGTGACGAATTTTGAGCATGTGTAATTTATCTTCGGTCGTAAAAACCATCGACGAAAAATTAACAAAGCGGCAGTTGAATATGTTCAAGAATGATATATTTGGGCATTTCTTGGAGTGTCGAAGTTTTCCATTTAGTGGAGTAATTTTGCACAATCTTTTATTGAGGCAAGTGGCCCATGAAGAAGATAGCCGTGAGAATCAGTTATGGTTTCAAATTGGTGAGCATTTGATTCGCTTGTCAATTGTAGAATGGTGCTTGGTTACTGGACTTTCATATGGTATTGATACTGAACTAAGAGATAACAAAACAGTGCATAGGCTACGGAATACGTATTTTGGTGGTGTGCATCGCAAGATCAAATTTCATGACATATAAGTGTACAATACACAAAAAAACAATAACAATTTTAACCAACGAATTATTGAAACAATACAACTAACTTCGAGTTGACGCAATGAGATTCTTACATTGCTTACGATTATGGCCCAGTTCATGACACCGCCCGCAGCGTACAATCCGCCAGTTAACGTCCTCGCCAGCCGAGGGTATTTGGAGCTCTTTACGATGGTCAGGTGGTGGTGCCTCAACTGGTGGGTATACTTGCATCTCCTTAATTTCATTTGGAACTTCCCAATCAGCCACATCGCCAACTGGCTCCACTGGTTGTGCATAAGCCATCGCCAACCATTCTGTAGTGTAAAAGTCCGAGCAAAGCCTAATAAAATCTACCTGGTGTGTTAGACACCCCGCAATTGCATGAGCTGATCAAGCTGATCAAGCTGAAACACTCTACATGAGCAAATTTTCTCAGCAAATAGCTTACCTACACTAATATCATCTGAGTCACAACTGCTAACAAAGCTTGGAGCAACCATGTTCGAAGGCAAAGTTGGAGCAAGACTTGTGAGGGGGTCAATTCTCCTTCTCGATCGAACCATAGGAGGAATAAGTCTATTGCCTCTGTTATTCACAGGAGTATTGTCTTCACACTCATCCTCATGCTGAAACGACGGAATATTCGAAGGACCGGCTCCTCCATAATCACCATCATTATTGAAATGAGTGCCCCACATACTATTAGAAGGTTCTGCACAAACATTATCCCTCTCTATCTCATCATGAAGATCATCATTGTCCCAAAAATCATGGTTGTGATACGAAGAATACCGTTGGTCCAACGACGTCGTTATTAGAAATATCGTTGCTCCAACATCCTGTAACGTAATGTCGTTATCATCAATGTTGTCATAATTGTTGTGGATTGGAGAATAATATTGCTGCAGCGATATTGTCCTTGGCAACACCTCTTCTTCATTATCGGGGCCAGACATATTTTCTCTAAACGAAGTTTCTGTATCGACATGTGGCTCAATACCTTCGCTCGGAACTCGAGGTGATGTGGTCACGAATATAGGAATGCATCCAAAATTGGCTACATTGGATGCCATATGCAACACAACCCTCACCATTTCATCATCAAATATATCAATGGGCAGTGCACATATACGATATAATGTGTTACTAGATTTCAAAGTTGTTTTCATTGTGATACTATATTCATTGGGGTTTATTTGTAACACCTCGTATACTCTTGCTAATAACTGATCAAACAGACAATTTTTTCCAACAAAAAAAGCTCTATTTTTACCATTCACATACTCCATACGGCCATCCTCTAATGTCTCCCACCAACCATCGTAACACAATTCAAGTATAACTGAATCCATTAAGCCTGAAATTATAAAAATAAATAAATTATTTGAGCCCTATCAATTTAATACAGTTGCAATGAATTTGCCTCTTAGTGCGACAGGCAACCTGTCGCCAGATTTATCCACGACTCGCATCTGACTAAAACTCTCGAGCAAGTTGAGAAAATAACTCATACCACTATGTGATGCTGATTAGTGTTGGATCCGGATATATTATGATCGGATTTCACTTTTATCGTTGCCTTTTGCCGTCGCCGTTGGTTGATGATTCAAGAGTGGAAAGCTGCCTTTGGTTTGACGAAAGGGGAGAAAGAAAGTTGCTTTTGGTTTGTAAAGAAGGGTAATTTGGGGAGAAAAGCGTGTGTTTGGCTAATGTTGATAGAAAAAAATTGAGAGGATTAATTGTGAAAATAGTAAAACTTTTATGGTTATTTTCGTAAATTTTCCCAAAGGTTTTAGTTTGTTTTTAATTAGAAATCCTTTTGGCGTAGTGATTGACAAAAAGAAGCGGTTAGCAATATTATAAAAGGCCACCTATTCGGCAGCCGCATGGAAGCCGAGAGAGAAGACAGAAAGCAATTTGGAGGAAGAAGAGTGTTCATATTATAACTGTGATCGATTTTGTGGCTGTTAAACATTTATGATTTACCAGTGATGTAAAATTTGTCTTTACGCGGTGAAGATAGAATTTTATTTTAACTTTGAATTTGACCAGTATTTTCACTGACTGAATAATTAAAGAAAATATAACTTTTTTTTTAAGGAAAATTAAACGACGCCATTTCATGGCCTATTGAATGATGCAACAAAACAACCCTGAATACTTTTTTTTTCTAATTGTCTGTCACTCATTCTCACGTCTCTCTCTCAAACGCTGCCCTCCCGTGCTGACCATCACTCAGGGGCGGACCCAGAACTTTATATTACCTTGGGCTAAATTTAAAATTTTATATTTTGGAGTGAACATAAACATTTATAAGTAAAAAAAAGTACATCAAATAAGGGGATACAAAAAACCCTATAAATATGTACTTTAAATAAAAATAAGTATACAAAAAGAATAGAAAACAAAAGATAATTCAAATATAAAAATACTATTTTTTAATTATGGAATATAACATTGCAACATATATTAACATCTAATTATATAAGAATTAATAAATCAATTAAGAATTTCAAGTTTGAATAAATCAATACATGTAATTATAATCAATTAAAATATTGCAAATAGAACTTTATGTTTGAAAAGTACTTAATTACCAAGCTTAAATAAATTAAACAATTAAAATTTATTCATCTTTTTAAATTATAAAAATATTAGTTGTCAAGAGTTTCAATAATAAACTAAACTCTAACGTAGTAAAAAGGTATTTGTGTGCCATTATTTATTTGCCAGACACTCTGACTCACTTTAAAAAATCAGATCAAAATACTCAAATTTTGTTTTCTAACTTATCCTCTTAGTTAATGTAACTAATAAATAAAATCTCAACATTCGCATAAAATTTTATGAAATTGTTAATAATTTTTATTATATATCTTTTTAGTATTTTTAACACTAGTGACAATGTGATATTACATTGACATACTTTTTTAAATTAAAATTTTAAAAACAAATTAAAGTAGTAATAACATTTTCGACCCCTAATGTTTTCATTCTATTCAATAAGTATATAATTTAATCATTTTATAAAATAAGCCACTAATAAAAAAATATAATTGAATTAGGGATACATTTAAAAATAAAGTAAAAACTCTATTGTTTTATGAAATTTGATGAAAACATAAAAGCAACTGAATTAAGGACTTATATAAAAATAAAGTAAAAACTCTATTCTTATATAGAATTAATCTAAAGACAAGGGGTTTAAATGATTTTTTCTGGACTAGACCGGGCTACAGCCCGGTCTAGCCCAGCTGTAGGTCCGCCATTGCCATCACTCGCCGTCGATTCGCTGTCGTTTCATTCGCCGCACCGCATTCGTAGTCAGACAGGAATCATAAAAACCGAAACCTTACTGGTCGAGTAGAACCCAAATCCTAGCCTCTGCCATTATCCAAAACCCCCTACGCCCAAAGCTAGGGGTAAGTGAAAATCCAATCCAACAAAATGGATTGAATCCAGTCTAATCAAATTCAATTTAACTTTTACGGGTTAAGTGAGTTTTTCTATGTTAATTTAGTCAATTTTTTTTAACTCAATCTAATAATTGAGTTGGATTGAATTAATCATAAAAAATCCGTCTAACTCATGTAAAAGAAAATAATAATAATAATAATAATAATAATAATAATAATAATAATTTTGAATTGTACCATTATTTTTATTAAATTTTATAACCTGATATTTTTGTTCAGAAAATAGTTAACTTATGCATGCTATTTTTGGTTTTGTAATTCCACGATTGACTCGGGGTTTACTCCATTTTCAGAAGTGGGACCTCAAAGCAACTTGTTAATTGTTTTTTTTTGGTAGAGCAATTAAAAAGTAATATTGAAATTATGGGAAAGGGTAAAATTCAAGGAAATTGTTTTGCAAATTTTCCAACGGAAGTTGGAGGCCTAACACGTGTGTGAAGGTGAAACTTTTGTCCCCATAGCCGACCTAGTCATGTAATGAATTTTCCTTCCAAATTCACATCCCCGTTTAATTTACTGTAGTGATGCGATGACTGAAACTGTTTCCATTTGAATTTCTTTACATGTGTTTCATGTTAAGGTGAAGACACATTTACGCTAAATGGTTGACGACAAGTGTGGCATGGTGCAACCGTCGTAACACAGCTGGATCTCATTTTACAACAAGCTCTTTAGTCTTTAGTCCACTTTCTTTACCTTTCACGCTAAATGGCCATTCTACCACACTTTTATAGCAAAGAGTCAAGATTCAATAAATGCTCGATGACTTCATTTCATGCATGGTGGCGTGCGGGATAAGTTCGGCTCCATTATTCATGCAATTACTGTGTTCATTTGGTGGCTTATAAAAGTTAAGATTATTAAGC